>NC_082664.1:135321737-135621737 GCF_025265405.1 Mesoplodon densirostris
CCAAATGCTCTAACACTTTTTGTTGAAAAGACTATCCTTATTCCATGGAATTGCCTTTGTACCATAGTTGGCATATTTGTTTGTATCTCTTTCTGGGCCATATGTTTGTTTCATTGATCTTTGTGTCTATCCCTCTACCAATACCACATCTTAATTATTATAACTATATAAGTCTTAATATTGGGTAGGTTGATTCCACTTTATTTTTCTTTTTCAGAATTGTTGTAGCAATTCTATATTCCTTGAAATTTCATATAAATTTTATTTTATTTTTTATTGAAATATAGTTGATTTACAATGTTGTGTTAGTTTCAGGTGTAAAGCAAAATGATTCAGCCATACATACATATATATCTATTTTTTTCAAATTCTTTTCCCTTATAAGTCATTACAAAATATCAAGTATAGTTCCCTGTGCTATACAGTAGGTCCTTGTTGGTTATCTGTTTTATATGTAGTAGTGTGTATATGTTAATCCCAAACTCCTAATTTATCCCTCCCTCCCTTTCCCCTTTGGTAATCATAAGTTTGTTTTCTATGTCTATGGGTCTATATCTGTTTTGTATATAAGTTCATTTGTACCTTTTTTTTTTTAGATTCCACATATAAGCAATATCACATGATATTTGTCTTTCTTTGTCTGGTGTACTTCACTTAGTATGATAATGTCTAGGTCCATCCATGTTGCTGCAAATGGCATTATTTCATTCTTTTTTATGGCTGAGTTAATATTCCATTGTATAAATATACCACATCTTCTTTTTTTTTTTTTTTTTTTTTGTGGTACGCGGGCCTCTCACTGTTGTGGCCTCTCCCGTTGCGGAGCACAGGCTCCAGACACAAAGGCTCAGTGGCCCTGGCTCACGGACCCAGCCGCTCCGCAGAATATGGGATCTTCCCGTACCGGGGCACGAACCCGTGTCCCCTGCATCGGCAGGCGGACTCTCAACCACTGCACCACCAGGGAAGCCCCCACATCTTCTTTATCCATTCATCTGTTGATGAACATTTGAATTTTAGAATAATATCATCAGGACTTCCCAAGTGGCACAGTGGTTAAGACTCTGTGCTCCCAATGCAGGGGGCCTGGGTTTGATCCCTGGCCAGGGAACTAGATCCCACATGCATGCTGCAACCAAGAGTTTGCATGGCACAACTAAGGAACCTGCATGCCACAACTAAGGAGCCAGCTAGCCACAACTAAGGAGCTCACCCGCCACAACTAAGACCCAGCACAACCAAATGAATAAGTAAGTAAATATTTTTTAAAAGAGAATAATATCATCTATATCTACAAAAAAATCTTCCTGACATTTCGATAGGAATTACATTAAACCTGAATATCAATTTAGGGAGAATTGACATCTTTACTACATTTAGCCTTCTAATCCAGGAACATGGTGTTGTCCCTCCATTTATGTAGATATTCTTTGATATATTTCATTTTTCACTTTTCCAGTGAGTTTTTAGTTATTAGTTCAGTCATGATTCAGAATCCCAGGGTAGAGATCACCGTGTAGCCCGGTCTCACTTCACTACCCTGGGAGAAGGACAGAGAACAGGGGAGAGGGAAGTGGAGACAGTTCCAATCATTGCAGGAAATGTGCCCTGTGGTCATCTTCTGCCCTGTGGTCATCCCAGGCTGACACCCAGGATATGAGATAGAGGGACTTACATACATGGCAGTGCCATTTACATGTAGCAGGCTTCACCCGTTTTAGCGGTCACTGCCTTCTCGTAGTGGTGGAAGTGCAGTGGTTCTGCCAGCAGTTCCTGGTCTGGTTCTGGTTGTCTGACAGTGTGAGATTTGACTCTCATTTTTCTCAAGGTATTGACTTTTGTGCTCAGTGTAGCCAATCTCCCAACCATTGTAGCAGCCTCCTTTGCCTGCTGCCTCCGTGTACCCTGCTGCATCTTTAGCCACTGAGCGTGACACTACCTTCATGCTGCACACCCTCCTCTTGCTTCTCAGATGCTGGCCTTGACAGTGTTTCTGTGAAGGGAAGGACAGAGGATGGGGAAAGGAAGGAAAGGATGGAAAGGTCCTATTATGCTCTTAGACATCAGAGATCTATTAACAGAAAAAAGCAAACAACAAAATTACAAAGTCAGCTTACTGACCTTCTTAGTACCTTTCTCTGTAAACTTAGAGGAATGATTTGTCCAGAAGATGTAGCTTCCCTCCCAATTCACACCCTTCTTTTCCAAAATAAAAGTGCTGTCTTTGTGACAGCTGAGTAAGGACTGGTGGCTGAATTTTTAATGTAATTTTTGAGGGAGGAGCCCTTTCCAGGTGGAGTTGACAGCAGACTAAGGCAGAGTGTCGTGTCAGACATAGGAGCAGAAACACTGGGGCTGCAAAACTTAGCCCTGAAAAACACCCTGGAAATACCCAGCCTAGCCATTGCCAACTTCCTGCCCTTGGCAACACACAACAAGGATGGATGACATTTACTTGCTTGACACATGGGGTGTTCCCAAATGTTTTACAGGCTGCTACATGGAGAAGATAGGCTATGAGTTATATGCAAATCCCAGCATGCAATTCTGCCTTTTCTCTTCCAGAGGAAGACACTTGTAAGGGTATCATGTAATGAAGCTAATACTAGTGACCTGGACTAATCCTACATTGTGTACATAAGAAACTGAGTCCTAGAGAGCTTAAACAGTTTGCCTAAGAGCTCACAGACAGAACTCCAGATTGTTCTCTTTTTGTTCCTCTTTCTAACATTGGTCCAGAAAGCTCTGAATCAGAAATTCTAAAGATGCCAGCTGGATCTTAAGTTCACAGCACAATTGGGCTTTCATATAGGTCTATACTGCTTCTGAAACTGTCAGGGAGAGCATCTGCATGTCTATCCTTTAGAGCTTTGTATAGTCACTTTTATTCCAGGATTCAAATTTTTGGTTTTATATGGATTTAATCAGAAACACCTTATGAAAAGTTTGGATTCCAAATTAGACCTTAACATGTAAAACAGTCATGAAAAAAAATATGGAGCATTCTCTGAAAATGATTTTCTCTTTGGAATTTCCAGATTCCTCTTAGATGTTCCTTGGGACATCCATCAAATCCTGAGTTTATACATGCAAAGCACTTCAAAGAGGATCTTTTTTTTTTTCTTTTTGCCATACCACGTGGCATGTGGGATTTAGTTCCCTGACCAGGGATCAAACCCACACCCCCTGTATTGGAAGCATGGAGTCTTAACCACTGGACCGCCAGGGAAGTCCCCAAAGAGGATCTTATACACAGCATACATGCGCATATTAATTGCCCATGAAGTTAGCAGTTATTAGGGGGGCAGTATGGTATACTGGTTATGAATATGAGTTCTTCAGCCAGACTTTTGGGTTTTTACTTCTTGCTTATTGGTCCCACTTAAATTCTGATCTCACTATTGAGTTGTGGGAACTTGGATAATTACCTAACCTCTCTGTGCCTTGGTTTCCTCCTTTGTAAAATGTCATACAGTAAGGATAGAATAAGTATTAGGTTTCACTATTATACTAGGTATTCATGTTTTCCCTCCCCACCCAGATTAAAGGCTCTCTGGGCAGGTGCCACAGATGAGGGAAGGCTCTTGTAGCCTACAGTGGGTACATTTCACACAGCACCTACTCAATCAATATTTCTGGAATGACAGAGTGTGCCAGAAGCCAACCTGAACTGAGGGGCAGGGCTGCCTCCAAAAAAAACTGGTCTGCACACCCAACCTTCTACCCTGAGAACTATGATGCTCAAAGCCACATCTGAAATCTGGGGGCGGGGGGTCTGTGTGAGTGTTTCCCAAACACTGTGAACTCATTTCAAAAAGAAGTAACCAAATACATCATTGTCTGAGGGAGGCCCCCATTACATCCAGGGGAGAAAAGGAGGATGAGTTCTCCTAGAATGGCTTGTAGTGGGGATTCATCTGCCACAGCCTAGTTTCTTACAGAGTCTGTGGAGGCCACTGCCACCTGCAGCTCTGTCCCACCTCCCCTTACCTGTGGGCTAATGCATGAGGAGGCTGGAAACGGAAGAAGCCAGCAACATTTCCCCAACAGATCACTCGTTCACTCCTAGCACTTGGTATGCTCACCTTGGGATCCCTATTTGGTCCCACTGTGAGGTAGCCAGAAAGCAGGGGTAATGAAGAAGAGAGCCTCCCTCATTCTCCCTACATACCCTCCCCCACTATATGCTTTCTAGTCTCTCCCTCCCTCCCTCTGGAGGTGAATATGACAAGAGTATAGAGAGTAAATAGAGAAAGAGGATGTGCCTCTGGGGGAGGTTCTTGTTTTGGTGGCTTCCAAGCAAGTGGCCTTTGGACTTTTGGTTACAGGGCCCTCAGCTGCAAACCCCGCATTTTAGTAAAAGGCTATTTACACAGCAGTCCATGGGCTGGGCTGAGTCTTGAGCTGCTTATTACCTATGCATAAGGAGGTAGGTTCAAAAATTGAGAGTATGTATTTAGAAACTTTCATAGCATTTCACATTGTAATTTTATTCTTGTTGAATCTAGTAATAAGAAATTAGGACTTATAGCTGACACATTGTGGAAATTGACTGGGAAGAGGCACAAGAGAAATTTCTGGGATGATGTACACGTTCTGTATCTTGATATTGTTTTGTGTTACACAGTCATATGCATGTCTTAAGACTCTTTGAATGATACATTTAAGATAAGCACATTTTACTATATGTAAATTTTACCTCAAAAAAAACCCCACAAATATTAAAACCTAGTTCATGATATGCATACTGAACTATCTAGGGGTAAAGGTTACTAATGTCTGCAACTTACTTTGAATGTATCAAAACATAATTTGTATTAATGAATGGACAGAGGAATAAATAGATAAGTGAAAAAACAAATATAACAAAATGTCAGTGGTAGGATCTAGGTGGTGGGTGCATGTGGGTTCCCTGTGCAATTCTTTCAGCTTTTCTGTATGTTTTCAAATCTCCACAATGTTGGGGAAATATTAAGGCTTGCATTTTATATGCCTTTATTGGGTTTTTTCTTTTATAATCAATTTTTATTGCATGTTACAAAAGTACCAAAAGGGAAGAAATCAGAGGGGAAATTTTAAAAATCTTTAAACTAATGAAAATAGAAAAACAATGTTTAAAAACTTATGGGATGGGATGCCATAAAAGCAGTTCTAAGAGGGAAGTTTATTAGGAATAAACTCGTACATTAAGAAAAAAGAAAGATTGAAATTAACTAAATTTATACCTCAAGGAACTAGAAGAAAAAGAACAAACTAAGTCCAAAGTTAGTAGAGGAAAAGAAATAACAAAGATCAGAACAGAAGTAAATGAAACAGAGACTAGAAAAACAATGGGAAACAACAAAACCAAGAGTTAGTTTTTTGAAAAGATAAACAAAATTGACAAAGCAGTCCTAAGAAGAACAAGGCTGGAAGCATCACACTTCCTGATTTCGAACTATACTACAAAGCTATAGTAATCAAAACAGTATGGTACTGGCATAAAAACAGATACGTAGGCCAATGGAATAAAATAGAAAATAGAATAAAATAGAAATAAACCCACTCATATACAGTCAACTAATTTTTGACAAGGGTGCCAAGAACATACGATGGGTAAAGGATAGTGTCTTCAATAAGTGATGTTGGGAAAACTGGATACCCATATGCAAAAAATGAAACTGGACCCCCTTTTATATACCACTCAAAAAAATTAACTCCAAATGGATTAAAGTCTTAACTATATGTCATAGAAGAAAACATAGGAAAAAAAGCTCCTTGACACTGTCATGGAAATGATTTATGACACCAAACAAAGGCAAAAAAAGCAAAACAAACAAGTGGGACTACATCAAATTAAAAAGTTTTGCACAGCAAAGGAAACAGCAAAATGGAATGAGAGAAAATGTTTGCAAATCACATGTCTGACAAGGAGTTAATATCTAAAATATATAAGAATTCACAAAACTCAGTAGCAAAAAAATTTAAAAAAAAACCAATCCAATTTAAAAAATGGGCAGAAGACCTGAATAGACATTTTTCTAAATTAGTCATACAGATGACCAACAGGTACATGAAAAGATGCTCAACATCACTAATAATTAGGGAAATGCAAATCAAAACCACAATGAGATATCACCTCACACTTGTTAGGGTGGCTGTTATCAAGAAGACAAGAGATGGGGGGCTTCCCTGGTGGCACAGTGGTTGAGAGTCCGCCTGCAGGGGACACAGGTTCGTGCCCCGGTCCGGAAAGATCCCACATGCCACGGAGCGGCTGGGCCCGTGAGGCATGGCCACTGAGCCTGCACGTCTGGAGCCTGTGCTCCGCAACGGGAGAGGCCACAACAGTGAGAGGCCCGCGTACCACAAAAAAAAAAAAAAAAAAGAAAAAGAAAACAAGAGATGAACATTAGCAAGAATGTGAAGAGAACACTTATACACTGTTGGTGGGAATGTATACTGATACAGCCATTATGGAAAACAGTATGGAGGTTTTTTCAAAAATTAAAACTAGAACAACCCTATGTTTCAGCAATGCCACTTCTGGGAATATATCCAAAGGAAGGAAAAATCAGTGTTTTGAAGAGATATCTGCACTCCCATGTTCACTGCAGCATTAGTCACAATAACCAAGATATGGAAACAACCCAAGTGTCTATCAGTGGATGAATGGATAAAGAAAATGTACACACACACACACACACACACACACAGGAATATTATTCAGAAAGAAGAAAATCCTGCCATTTGTGACAACTCGTATGAACCTGGAGGGCATTATGATAAGTAAAATAAGTCAGGCATAGAAAGACAAATACTGTATGGTATGACTTACATGTGGAATCTAAAATAAAATTTAAAAAGGACTCATAGAAACAGTGAGTTGAATGGTGGTTGCCAGGGGCTAGAGGGTGGAAGAAAGCAGGAGATATTGGTCAAATGGTACAAACTTTTAGTTATAAATTGAATAAGTTCTGAGGGTCTGATGTACAGCATGGTGACTATAGTTAATCATGCTGTATTGTATGCTTGCTAAGAGAGTAGATCTTAAGCATTCTTACAAAAAAAAAAGGTAACTGTGAGGTTATGAATGTGTTAACTTGTAATCATTTCACAATATATAAATGTATTAAATCATCACATTGTACACTTTAAATATATACAATTTTACTTATCAGTTATACCTCAATTTAAAAAAAAAAGCCAACCAATTAGAATGGTTCCAGTCCCAACGGAGGGGCTGGTTGCTCCCACCCAGTATTGGTAATAGCAGTTAATGTTGACTGAGCACTCACCGTATGCCCATGACTTTGCTAAGCCCTTGACATGAATTTTCTCATTCCTCTCTACAGGGCTGTAAGCTGAGCACTGTTATGATCCCCACTTTATGTATAACCTCACTGAGGCTCTGAGAGGTGAAGCGACTTGCTCAGTGTCACATAGCTAATAAACAGTGGCATCTGCGTCCACAGCCCCTGCTGTTAAACATGATCCTGAAACCGTGGATAAGCATTAGTTAAATCCATTTCACCTGTAACCTGCCTTCACTAATCAAGCCCATTTCAATTGTTGCTACAAAAGACTTGCATGTCCTCCAAGGGCATGTAGTCTAAGCAATGTTTGCCCAAGAGGTTTTCCAGAAACATGGAGTCAGCTGTGTCTAGTTTGAGCTGAGCCTGGTAAGACAGGATAGGGCCACCAGCCCTCCAACTGGGCATGCGCCAATGTCTGCTCAGTGAACTTTTGATGTCAGTGGGCCAAAAACTCTGCCCTCAGGTCATGCTGTGTGCCTCCACATGTGAACGAGGTCTGTAGCTTAGTTACACCTGCACAAAACTACAATTACCACCATCTTTTCCCAGTCACCTTTACCCACACTGCCCATGCCTCAGATCACCCTGCTTCTTAACCCCATAAATACCCACCAGCCCCTAGCCTTCTGGGAGGTGGTTGTGAGATGTGTTCTCCCCGTCCTCTCGCTTAGGCTGTCTTGCGAAAAATCTCTTTGCTGCGAACCTTGGTGTCTCAGCATTTTGGCTTGCTGAGCATCGGGCAAAACTAACCTGGTAAGATTAAGTCCTATCTGGAAGGTCAGTTGAAGGATATCATTTTCAGCACCTTTTCTTTACTAACTCAAGATCAGTACTTAGGTCTCACTGGGAAGAGAAGAAAAAGGCAGGAAGGGTCTATGTCTTTACTTTCTGTTCTGAGAAAACTTTGAAATGTTCTGACATCCTTTTGTCAAGTTCACAAAAGCTTTCCTAGTTTCTTCCAAAACGTTCACTCTTTCAAGCAGCAGTAGTCTCTTGATTAACTCTAGCTGTAGGGATATGTAGGAGATTAGATGTGAAAACTCTGATAGTACTCGTACTTCTCGGCTTTCTTCTACCTAAACTAGTTGGGGTCGTTCAAAATTAACTCCAAGGCTCCACTTTTCAAGATTGGAAGCTCTTAAGTAACTTTAGAAAAGTAATTTCACCAAAAAAGCGAGAAACGCTGTGGGCTTTCCATTACAAAACTACATGCAAGGACCTCATTGGTTATAGTAATAGAACCTCGGGAAGCAGGCATTGAAGGAAGATAAATATTGTCTTTCTCACAGACACGCGAAACAATTTTCTTTTCAAAAGCTAAGTAATCTAGGTGACATGGGTACCAAATTTCTGCTCCTGAAGAAAGGGATAAATGGAACATTTTTGTCTGAGGAATGACCACAAGGATCAAATTCCCCAGATAACTCCTCCTCTTCTATCTCTTTTGCCCCGAATGCTTTGCCTTTTGAAATGGAAAGTGTGAGTTGAGAAGAGGTCCATTCGAACCAGCCACCCATTGTGATGAAAGACCTCTCTGGGCGCCTCGGGCTACCCCAAGTGAGGCTCACAGCGGCCAGAACCTTGGTTCAGTTTCCCAGTATGTAAACTGCTTTCTCGGAGTTCTGGACGTGGTGGGGCTCCAGCAGATGAACCCATTACTAACTAAACACAAGAGACTTACAGAGAAACCCAGAGGCCAATTGATTGCTTTCTACAGGAGAATGGTCTAGTGAGTTACCTGTAACTGGTCCTCTGCTCAGGGTACTCCTTCCTAGTAGGTTAGCCCACTTAGGAGCACAAGTCGTGTATTAGAGAGTTGCTTGGTAAAGAGGGGAGAGTAGCAAAGTGTAGTGTCTTCATAACTCTTTCCTTGGTTTTGGAACTGTTTGTTCTGATAACAACCTACCCTGGAACGGCCGTTATTAGACCCACGTGCCTCCACTTACCTCCCACACCTGTGTAGACTTTATTACCTGATCTCAACACTCCTTCACATTGAGCCAAGACCTGGTCTCAGAATCCTACTCTAAACAGCCAACAAAGTTGTGGTTTTATGGGGCTAACAAACAATGGGACTGCTGCATTACACAACCCCAGGAGCCCTACACACGTTAGTTTTTGTGCTGTGCTACGTGGCACCCTTGTAAAAACCCCTTCTTCCTCACCTGAGTTCTGAACCAATTAAGAAATAAGACACAGGAGACAGGTAAACCCCAATCAAAATGCTGTCTTCTAATCAAGATTTTTTGGAAGGTGAGGCTTTTGATTTGTGGGCAAAGCCCTGCTGCCACTCCATCTCTGGATTGGATACTCACCTAGTCACAGGCAGCACTGGAAAACCACAGGCCTTCCCCACAGAAAATTCTGGCCCACTGGGCTTACAGCCTGCCAATGGGACAGATCAGAATGCACCCTTGTTGCAGACAGCAGATTTGATGGCAGAAACTGAGAAAGGGCTGAGTCATTCTTTTCCAGATTGACCCGTCAGATAAACCTCTCTTCTCCCTGAACCAAGAACCAGGAGTACTTCTCCAGTGCAGTGGTCCTCACACTTCAGAGCGTGCATCAGAATCACCTGATGGGCTTGTTAAAACAGGTTGCTACACCCGTGCCCCCAATATCTGAATCAGTAGGAAAGGGGTGGGGCTGAACTTCGCATTTCTAGAAAGTTCTCAGATGCTGCTGCCTCTGGTTTGGGGGCCACACTTCGAGATCCACTTCTGTAATGGAAGCTCCTGTTTGAAATTTTCTTGTACTCGACCATCAACAGTTGAGGGTTAGCTCATAAAACAGTAGGTAATTATAAGACCTGGTTTACAACTTAGATTGCCCGACACCAGATGAAACCAACTTTTAAAAAGTTTCTAAACTGTAGGTTTTCCAAAGGCCCTTATGAAGCTCATGCACACCCAATTCTTTAGGAGGATCTCAGAGCGTGCAGCATTTCTCAACGTTATTTGATCATAGAATACCCCTTTAAATTTCTCTCTTCCAGGGAGGGGAGGGGGGGCAGAGCACACCCAAGCGGCATGTGTCCCACTGACCACACTTGGGGAAGCGCTGGACTGGACGAGAACTTCTTCAGTTGCATTTCAGACCACAAGACTTTCTCATGCTTCCTCAATTCTTTGATGCAATCAGCACAGGTTTAATTCTGAGTCCCAAATGCTGAGATTAGCACTGGGAAACAAAGATGAATGATCTGGACTTGAGGAGCTTACACTGTGAGGGGAGAGGGAGCCAGATGGTGTTGATGAGCACTGTACCCCCATAGCAGTTGCACGAGCTCTGGGAACAGAAGGAAAAGCACACTCGGCTGGGCAAGGAGTGGGTGAAGAAGAGCATGAGGAATTCAGACACTTCCTGTAGGAGTAACACCTGAACAGTCTTAAGTGCTTGGGTAGCAAACTGACCCACATATTCTAGGCTGAGGGAACAGCATGCCCAAAACTTAACAGGAAGAGAGAGCTTGTGAGGCTGGAGCACTGGTGCTGTGGGATGGTGAGCAAGGTGGCTGGAGGGGTGCAAGCAAGGTCCACATGGTGATGGTCTGAACTGCTATGTGGCACCTCAGCATAGTCACCGGGTATTTTATAAGGTGGATCACTCCCATAGGGACTCCCTTCATCCCATTCACGTTGGCTTTTACATGGTTTAGCCCCAGAAGTTAAATTCTCTATGGTGGGTCAGCAGGCTCCAAAGAGCTGCGTACCGAAGATACCTTCCCTCCTCCTCCTGCTTTTCCCCAGCCTCCAGGGGATGGGCAGGCAGGGATGATTGTCATGGTCTCTGTGTTCCCTGCTGCATAGAACTAGCTGGAAATGAAGATTCCTCTATATGAAGTGGTGGAATGGTGGGATTGGTGCCCATGGGTGTGATAGACCAGAACACAGGGCATACCCACCCCCTTCCCAGCATGTCCTTTGGGCTATGCTATGTTGTAGCCAGACATCACGTGACAGCACCTGTGTGTGAGAGGACAGCACTGTGGCTCATGCCTAGATACTAGCCAGATGTTGACATGAGCCTGCTCTTTGTCTCCTCACTGGCTGGCTGAAGACAAGGGGTAAAGGACAATGAGAAGAAGTTTATAGAACCTGTGGGTTCCCTTTATAGCCTTGACCTCAAAGAGTATCTGATGGGTATGTTTTCACATGTTTTTTTGTTTGTTTGTTTTCCCAACTAGACTTGGGAATTCTATTTCACAGCACATTTTGCTCATTTTTATTTTTCAAGCCAGATTTAGCAATTACATTTCACAGTACATCGGAGATGTAAGCAGCTCTATTGAACTGCACGCAATTAGCCAGCTCTCTCAGGTTCAAATAATACAGCTCTCCTTGAAATTCTTTAGTCCCAGCGGATAGGAAGGGGAGTCTTTTTCTTATTCCTGCATTGTTACTTGAATAAAAATGACACATCCCAAGGTTTGATTCTGGCATCAGTTTGAAAGCTGACCTAACAATAACTTTTGTGAAATACTTGATAGGTTTTACCTTTCTAGAATCAACTGACCAAATGGGGTTCCTGAAAGCTTGAAATCGGCATCTCTCTCTTTCATCTCTCTCTTCCATTCAGCACTTTAGGAATAGAAAAAGGAGGGGAAGTACCAGGAGAGACAAGATGAAGTCCCTCACTTTAAATACCCGACACAGCTTTATTACTTCCCATGTTTGTCTCCATAATAACCCTCAGAGACCAGAAGCTTTTAGGGATTCACATTGTGTCATACATCATCCCAAAGGCCATTTTGGTCTCCCAGATGATTGCAGAAAAATGAGTGTATTGATCACTCTTCCCTATTTTCAAATCCGTGTAGATGTAAATGAGAAAATGCATTTTTCTAGTTAGGAGTAGATTTATGGTGATATCTCTCTTCCACCAAAGGAAGGGTAATAGTACAAAGACCAGGGATCACGTGGTTAGAGATGGTTATATGACTCCTCAATGGCTCTCAGAGGGTTTATGGTGGCCAGCTTCCCAGACTGTTGCATATCTCAGTCCACATCTGGTGGTAAGACGTTTATTGAGAGTCTGGATTTCGTATTTATAAAGCTTCCATTACCTGTTTTTAACTAGGTGTTAACTTGATAAAGAACTTCAGTGATAGTTAGGATTGTCTTTTTCTCACTTTTATGAACTGCTAAAAATGTTTGCAAGAGTCAAAACGTGGAAGATGTGTTCTTTCCTTCCTTTCTTTCCTCTTTAAATTATGGGGCCATATTTTTGGGATAGCATCTTTTGTATTTTTTTTCAATTGTAATGAAATATTTTAACATTTTAAAATCTGTTAGCAGAAAGAGCAAAGGGCTAGCAATGACAAAACAGACCAACACTTCCTTGCTGTACAAATTAAATCCAAGTTCCAGCTCTGTCTGAAACAATTTCTTTTTAAAACATACAATTTAAGCTCTTTGAGACTGGTTCTTTATTTGAAAAGTGAGGATAATAAGTCTGCTGTACCTGCCTCACAGAGTTGAGGATCCAGTGGGATGATTTATGTGAATGCCTCTTGTAAACTGTTGGTTATATTATGGTCTCAACAACCCAGCCGAGTATTAGCTATAAGTTACTCCCTTTAGGTTCATTCCTGCAATAGGATAGTCACATCCTAATTCTGTTTGATCACATATGTTCCCCTATTGGTCAATATGTCTAACAAATTGCTTGTCTCTCCACTATCTCCATTCATATATTCAACTCTTGTCTGAAGGCTATGAAATACCAGTTACTAAGTTTTACCGCTAGAGGGAGCAAAGCCTTTTCGTTTCCTTTTTCTCAAATCGAGAGTAAACTCTGTTGAGTCAGACAGTACTCTCATATTATGGTACCTACTGAACCAATAAGTAAGTAAGTAGAATCATAAGTAAGTTGATGGTCTGTGGTCTGTGTCTCTTCACAAAATATCTAAGAAAACAATCTCTTAACTAATTACGACTAAAAGAAATTTTTATATCTGTATGTGGGTGTATATATACACATAGAACTATGTAGAAGTAATGACACCCCAATAGCAACAAGCACACCTAGCACCCAGATCTTGGTTTCTAAATACCATTCTCCAATAAAAGAAGGCAAGACTCCTTGCAGAATTGGTTGATTCTGGGGCTAGAGCAGAAAAATACAACATGAGCTTAAATATTTCGATACCATACAGGGTGAACACAGTTCAGAAAATTATGACTGCATGTCTAAACACTTGAGTCAACTTGAAGGAACTTCTGATAGCCAAAACTGGGCCCATCTGGACAAAATACATAATGTAATCATGAATCCAAGTGATATAAACAATTGAATGGTTAGGGGATAAGAAACATCTCTTATTACAGTATAATTCCAAATAATAAAAGAAGGAATAATGTAAATACAACATCACCATTAGGAGAACACCACAGTAGTTATTACTGGCAAGAACCATCAATAATAGCACAAATCAGTGGGTGAAAGCTTGACAAGAAACAGGATATGTGCACAGTCTCAAAGTAACACCCTATATGACACTAATCATAAAGGGAAAAGCTGTAGGTTTATAATGGAGAAACCTGGATACCACCTTTACCAAGTGACCAAAGTTAATCTTACTAGTTACAGAACATGTCAGTTTTCTTTACCTCCTGGTGTGATGCACTGAGAAGAACCCAGTATCACTTCTGTGCTGTCTTTGCCAATATACATAATCTCAGCCTCAATCCTGAGGAATCATAAGACTAATCCAGATTGAAGGACATTGTAAGAAATGACTGACTAGTAGTCATCAAACTGATGTGAAAGACTGAAAAAATTGTTAGACACTGGAGGAGATGAAGACATGACAACAAACTGCAGTGTCAAATCCTGGATTTGACCAGAAAGGAAAAGACATCAGTGGGAAAACTGAAATACAAATGAGGTCTCAGGATTATTTAATAGTTTTGTATTAAACAGTAACTAGTAACTGTTAGTAACTAGTAGTAATTTCCATGTTTTCATCATTGTTTTGTGGTTATATAAGATGTCAATATTAGAGAAAGCTGAATGAAGGGTATAAGTGAACTCTTATTTCAAAACAAAAAGCTTAAAAACCAAATTGAAATTAAGAACCAGGAAATATTTAAATAGTACTTTCCATATGCTCAGCACTAAGTGCTTTACATATATTATCTCAGTATAGCCCTTGTCATAACTATGTGAGAAAGGTGCTATATTATCTCTTTTTTTAGATGAGGAAATTGAGGCCAAAAAAAGTTTAAGTCAATTGCCCAAAGTCACATACCTCTATCATAAACAATAGTAACAACCATGTACTGAGCACCTATTATGCAATTTTGTGTATACAATATTCCATTTTTAATGGTAAAGATAAAGTTGAGTCTCAGAGACTTAACGACATGTCAAGAACATACAGCTAGTAAGTAGCAGAGCCAAGATTTAAATGCAGGTCTGTGCTCATTAATGCAACAAATATTTACTAAGCACTGCTGTGTGCCAGGTAGTGTGTTGGGTGGTGGAAATGCAGAGACCAAGGCAGATGAAGGACCTGTCCTCAGGGAGCCCCCAAGCCTCTGTGCTTCCCACAATTTTAATAATGCAGCTATCATCTTACAGCTCAGATCTGACCCACAACTTCTTAGTACTTAGCCTCCACCCATCCACACACGCTTTGTCACTGACCTGGCTTTCTAATATTAGGGTTATCCACATGGAACAGCAGACCCACAGTTTATTCCATAAAATGCAGCTTGGCGGCAGCCATGCAGCACTTCTAAGTGAGGACTCCTGCTTGCAGAACCACAAATGGAAGCTGTTCTAGCTGGATCAAAGCCCTTTACTCCTATTTCAAATAACTGGCTTTGTCACGAGGTGCCTGGCTCATCCCTCCAGTCCGCTGCCTCCCATGGACTATGTACACGTAAAGATTCAAGATGGCTTTCCTGAGCCTTGAGGCTTGCTTGGTATTGGCAAATCAGAAAGTGAGAGGAACAAAATCTGGCCATCTGGTGAGAGTCTATTTCTAACCATTCTTTCTGCCTTCTCCCCATCTATGATAAAAATTCCTTCCTGAACACTGAGTTCTGTGAGCAACAAAAGCCACCAGCCTATTTAGGCTTTTCTGAGATTGCTTATTCTAAAACCTCTGGACATGAGTGGATGCAACTCTTGGAATAGTCATTGATATATAATTTTACCCTACAACAGAGATCACACAATCTATAGGTGTTATTTAGCAATGAAGCATTAGGCACAGGAATATCTAGTCAGAAGTGGGGAAGCCCAGTCCATGAATTACAGATCCCTTTATCTTTCCCTTCTTTAGCCCCTCTAGATTCTGTAAGTTTCCACATGTTGCCATCCAAGTGCAGCTCTGGATAGTAGAGTTACCTCTGAAGATCATGGGCTTTAGCAAGCCTTGTGTTGTGTGAGGACCCATTCTTTGGCCCAGCCTCCAAAGGTACACTACACTGTAGCATTAATGTTTCTCCTTTAAACTTCTTTTTTTCAAGTTCTAATAGCCAGGTCATTCTCTTGGATCCCTGTGTCCAAGCCCTACACTGCACTCAGGGACCTGATTGCCTGCCTTGAGCACCTACCTAGGACTTCCGGGGCTAAAAGTTTTATCTCCCTCTTCCTCCTTGGGTCTTGCTCATTGACCCTTGGCTCCTTGCTGCCTGACAGTATGTTCTGTCTGTCCTTTGCCCTGCTGCCTATTGTTAGACATAGTTGATACAGGTGCTCCATCTACCTGGCTCTACAGCTTGCTGGGGACTACCCAAGTCATTTGTCCTGATATTGGCCATGTCCTATCTCCAATAGATACTTACTCATAGATTTCAAGCTTAAATGACTGAGAATAATGATGGTGTTATGAACAGTAAAGTCAGGAGAAAAAAAGGTGAGGGTATGTGTTGGAAATGGTACAACTGTTAAAAGCAAAACAGAGGGCAATGAGGAATGGAGTTTTAAGTGTGAAGCTTTTTATTGAAGCTGTGAGAATAAATGAATCCAAGAGACCGTAGTTCAAACCAAGTATTCAATCGTTCCACAGACAACATGTAAATCATGGCCTGTAGAGACCAATCTAGGCTTGATGATCAGGTTTGCCCCTCAGCTGGTTTGCATCAGTACAGATTACTGGGTACCCATTCTGAGGGGATAGGCATCTGTACTGGCTGGTCTATGCCCTTGCCACAGTGATTAAGTAGTTGAGATAATACCCCTGGCTTTATCAAATAGAATGTAGTGGTAGTATTATACCAAAGAGATACTGAATTAACACTGAAGCCATCTTTCAAAATCTGCTAATAGTTGATTGATGTTCTATGGCCCACAAACACTCCCAGAAGTAAGAGTGAGAAGTAGAATTACCAGTTGTATAGAACAGCATGTCTCTAAGTTAAAAATAGAATGACTGGCTGGGCCCTGAAATTCCTACAAGTGAGATGGCCTTAAAATGTACTCTTAAATCATGTGTAAATCTTGAATGCTTCATCTAATGTTATTTTGACTGGGATACCAGAAATGGGTACTTTTTAAATAAAATTAGAAATTCCCATTTGATGAAAACTGTTTAGAAATATGACTCTTCAATTAACCTGATACTTCTGAAGGCCAAGATGGCTATGAACAGGTTGTTATTGGGCCAGAATATTACTTGAGTTCAGTCTCACAAAAACCTGTTGGGTTTTTTTCCCTATTTTTTAAAGTTTGTAAGAAAGAACTTCTTAAAAACTTTAAAAAGGAAAAAAAAAACCAAGCTTTTTTGATTTCCAGATATCTAGCTAGAAAGAAGATTGTAGTTTCCTCCTCTTATAAAGCAAATGTTGGACTAGGTCCAAATTTCCTAGTCTAATTTCTTTTATTTATTTATTTATTTATTTATGGCTGTGTTGGGTCTTCGTTTCTGTGCGAGGGCTTTCTCTAGTTGCGGCGAGCAGGGGCCACTCCTCATCGCGGTGCACGGGCCTCTCACTGTCACGGCCTCTCTTGTTGTGGAGCACAGGCTCCAGACGCGCAGGCTCAGTAGTTGTGGCTCACGGGCCTAGTTGCTCCGCGGCATGTGGGATCTTCCCAGACCAGGGCTCGAACCCATGTCCCCTGCATTGGCAGGCAGACTCTCAGCCACTGCACCACCAGGGAAGCCCCTAATTTCTTTTTTTAATTAGCAATGGTTGAGTATCACCAAATGCCATTTCAGCATGTATTGAGAGCATTAGTTGTTGCTGCTTTAAAACTATCAATGGAATGGTAATTTTGGATCAGCCTTGCTAATTTTGGAGAGTTCTTACATTTCCAGGATAAAACCTACTCGGTTATGATGTATTTTTCTTAACATTCAATTAGGTTGTATTTGCCAGAAACTTAATTTTTGAAAATGGTTTATATGTTACATTGTTTATGGGTCTATTTTGATACTACAGTAGGGGTGCAATATGAGTTGGAAGGGCTGCCGAACACAAGCTTCTGTGCCTGATGCGCAGTGAGGCCAAACAAACCTAAACGTTGTAGTTTGGAGCAGAGAAAGGCTTATTACAAGGCCAAGCAAGAACAGGTAGCTCATGCTCAAAAGACCTGAACTCCCAGATGGTTCTTGGAAGAGTTGTGTTTTTGTTTTTTTTTTAGAGACAAAATTTGGGGTGAAGCCTGCAGGGTGTGGGACTTCTGACTGGATGGTGCTCCAGGAATCCTGTACTCAGCCTGAAGTTACCATCCTCCACCTGCATAGGGGCCTTAGTTCCTGTAGAAGAACTCAAAGATACTGTGTATAATCCTTGAGGAGGAACTAGAACAATGTTTTATCACTGTACTATTATTTCTTGACTGCTTTTCCTTTGTTTCTGCATTCCCTCACTTCCCGAATTGGTAAAATCTGCCCTTTGGAACTCAGGAAAGGTCTAAGGCAGAAGCCTTTCTCTACAAATAAGAAACAGGGGACACAGAAAGAAAAGGGGGACGCAGAAAGGCTCTTGGGACCCCAGAGGGGCCCCACAGAGTTCTGTTCAGTTTCAGAAGCTGTATTTGTGTGTGTGTGTGTGTGTGTGTGTGTGTAACAGTTAAGTGCCGTGGAACAACAGTTAAATGACCTGACAAGTAAACACTCTTTAAAGGCTTCACAGAAATCACTCTTAAGGCTAAGTCTGAACACTGAGGGTAATATATTTAATACTACTTAGATACCTTCTCAAACCAGTTTCAGTAATTTTTCTCATGGATGATCACTTTTTCCAGACCTCAAATATTTGAATAGAAATTATACAGGATATCACATCTTTTAAAACAATCCTCTTCACCTCCCCACTAGCACGTATGAGTCTTTGTTACCATTTCTGCTCTTCAACACTTTGCAGGATGTATGTTCTGACTTACTCAAAAGACCCAGCCTTGTTTACATTTACTGCAATCTTCAATCTAATTTCAGTTTGGTATCTTATTTAACTCAATAATTATCTAGAGTTTTAAAATTCAAGTGTTATTTTTTCCCTTTGTTTTTTAAATTTCTAGTTTCACTGCACTGTCGTCAATATGACCACATGTTGTGTGTGTGGGGGGGTGTACTCCTGATCTTGAGATTCTTAAATTTCTTTTTTCATAGTTTTACTCTTTCTTTCCTTATCTAACTTCTTGATTTTTCTTTAAAAACTTTATCTACTTAAAGTGTTGAAGGTTTTCTCTTGAATCCTTGGCGTTCTGACATCATCTCAGAATTTTTGTACTCTGTTCCAGGAGACATTCTTGACCTTATCTTTCAAATTATTCTTTCTTCAGCCACATCCACATTAGGCTTTTAACTTAATTTACTTTGGGTAGCTTTTTTTTTTTTTTAAGTTTCTGAGTAATTTTATGGTTCCTCTCTGTTATTTATGGCTATGATGCATTTGCACATATCCTGAAGATAATTAAGTTCTGTTCCCTTTGATCTATCCTGTTCTTGTCTTACTGTTACTTGAGGCTAACATCATCACCTCCCTCCTCCAGAAACACACATTCCAGTTCAAAAATATGGAGCATTTCCTTAAGTTTGGGGAAAAGCAGAAGGGAGTTATGTTGCAAACTGAATAGGGGATTTTTCTAAAAATCCTTAAGAATATTTTACCCGTAGGGGATACCTATTCTGTGCTCCATACACACACACAATACACAGACGCACTTCCAGTCATCCTGGGCTTGGCTTTACTGTTTGTCTTTATCCTCTGCTTATAGGGTCCACACTAAGAACCATACCTTCTCTTCAAGCTGAGCTCATACAAGAATATACTTGTTTAAAGAACTGTTTTCTCTACTTAGCCCAGTCAACCCCTCTGAAGAGTAGGGGAGGGGGTTTGTTAGAGAGAAGACAGAGCATGAGGACTTTGTTACTGGCAGCCCTCTATCTCCTTAGTTATACCACCCCTGGTACTGATCTGTGGAACTTTTCTTTCTGTGTTTGTGTTTGTCCAGGCTTGGAAAAAGCCACCTTTATGTGTACAGGAGCTTTCTCCTGTAACTGTTTTAGGATACTGACTTCCTTTTCTCCACTGCCATTAACATTATTCCACCGTCACTATTGTCTAGAAATCCAGTGTCTGGTGATACTCATTTCCATCTTCCAGCACTATTTATACTTTCTTTCTTTCTTTCTTTTCTTTCTTTCTTTATTTTTTTTTTTTGTTACTGAACCCAGATTTGGCTGTTTGCCGCTTGAAAGCCAATACTAGAGACAAGTGTTTGTTGGAAAGGAAAGGTTGCTTTGTACAGGAGGCTAGCAACCTGGGGAGAAGGTGAACTCATGTCCAAGAACCAACTCCAAAGACTGTGCTCAACCATGAAAGTTTTTAAAGGAAGAATCACTGGGGGAGGGGGGTCAGAGTCTTTATCTTCCACTGTGTGCAGATTTTCTTCTGATTGGTTGGTGGTGAGGTAACAGGGTGGTGTTCCAGGAATCCTGCGCTCAGCCTGAAGTTACCATTTTCAACCTGGATGGGAGCTTTAGTTCCTTCGGAAGAACTCAAAGATTGTTATGTATATCGCTTGAGGAGGAACCAGGACTTGCCCCCTTGCTGCACTATTGTCTCTTGACAGCCCCTCCTTTGTTTCTGCACTCCCTGCATTCCCTCCCTTCCCTGATAGTCAACTGTTTGAATGTGCCCTTTGGAACTCCGGGAAGGTCAAGCCTATTTCCTACAAATGAGAAACAGGACATGAAATGAAGCCTATTTCCTACAAATAAGAAATGGGACACAGAAAGGATTTATACCTGGGAGGGCCCCACAGGGTCCTGCTCAGCTTTGATCCCCCTTTTCTTTGATACTCCTCAATCCTGAGGGGACAGAGACAGGACAAGAAAGGGAATAAAGTTTTGGATATAGAGGTTAATCATAAGCTCAGCAGGGGGACTCAGTTTTACCTAGAGGGTTCAAGTCTCTTGCACATTCAGAGCTGATGTCGAGAAAAGAGATTTCCCTTCATCATTTAACATTACTTGACTCATTTCCTTAGGGTTCTGCACCCAACTCCAATGTGTGGAGAGAAGGTTTTCTCCCATCACCAACAATTTTGACACTGATGGATGTCCTACAATTTAACTCGATTCTGACACTATTTCCCTGGAAATAACATCAGATTCCACAGGTTGCTTCAGTCCTAGAAGACTGTACACACCCCATCCCTCCACCCCCCACCCCCCACCCCCACCAACACACACTTCAGACATGCCGCCTGCAAGCCCATATTATCACCCAAAGCTTGTGGTTTGGATTACCATGCCATCATTTGCCAAAACCTTAATTATTTTACATGAACCTTGACAAAGAAAGGCTAGGAAATGGAAAAGACTAGAGACATTTGGCCTGAAAATAGAATAGAAAAGGTGGACAACTAAATTCATTGGTGTGGCATCTTCCACAATGAAGACTATGCATTGTTTCAACCATATACTTTGTTGAAATCCAATCAAACTTGTAATTATTAAGGGAAATGCAATTATAGGCACACAGGATGGGTCATGGCAACTTCAATAGGACCAAATTAAGCTCCCTACATGACATAAGAAAGAATATTGTCATAATTGGAATAGAACAAATGTGGGCTCCATTTCATTTGTATACATGCAGAACTGGGCACTGTTATTCCAGAAATAAGGGCACAAGATAATGACCCCAAATGAAATGGAAGATCTAGCACTCGAAGAAAATTCTACTCTGGAGGAAACAACGGGATGATGACAGTTGTACACATGTGAAGTTGTCCAGGCATGATTTCTTTGTTTCCTTCCAGCTGGGGAAGGATTGAATATAGGAAGCCTTAATGCAAAAATTTAGTTTCTCTGCCCAAACATGAAGGCAACTTTTCCCCAATGTTTCCAACACAAGTTTTCAAAGAATGCAGGCGTTTTTATATCATTATTTATCTTTAGTATTTTGAATTGCCCAAATGTGGGGAATAGGAGGGATAGAAACATGACACAGGGAGTAAGAATCCATAGCTACACCAATCCCACTTCACTTCAGAAAGCATCCAAAAGTGCATAGTGACTGGTATTCTAACAACCAGTGACTGAATATCCATCTTGGCTTCTGTGATGGCAGTTCATTCAATCACGATTTATTGAACACCTGCTGTGTACTAAGCACTGTGCTGACTTCGAGGGCTACACTGATCAAGACAGGCCAGGGATCTGCCCTCGGCTTCTATTAACAAATGCAACTTTTAAAAAAATCAGCATTCATTGCTTTAGAGTAGACACAGGCAAGAGAGACCCTAAGCCAGGCCCTGCTACTTTAGGTGGCCTGGCTCTGGCTCCACTCCAGTCTCGCCCCTGCACACAGGGCAAGGAGAAGACAAGCCCATCTAGTCATCCTTCTAGGTACCTGGCACCCAGAATGGCCTGCTCAAATGATGAAATCCTAGGCTCAGAGTGGCCACAGAACAGCTATCTGCTGAGGTGTCTGGACAGAATCTGAATGTTTGGGTTGGAATATGTGCATCCATGTCTTTCTGTGGTAGAAGCAGCCCACCTCTCCCTGTACTACCTTGTTCTAGCAAAGAACCCCAGCAGCCTGAGAACTGTAAATTGCAGCCTGGCCTTCCACACTGTTACAGAGTTAGATGTGTCCAGGTAGGAGGACAGAACATATTTTAACAGTTTGTTGGTTTGATTGATAACTCTTAAATATTTAGACACCTGGTATGTGAGTCCTGCAAACGTGAGGGGTGGGTTAGACCTTCAAAGCAGTGGGAGGTGAGGCTGAGAAGTGACAACCAACCATTCTTCTCACCCCTGGGGGTTCCCCATGCCCCATCAAAGGACTGCATGGATTCGATGTACTTCAAAGAATGCTTGTTCACACAGTCTACTCCCCACCCTGGTCACCATTTGCAGAGCATAGCCACAGCATTCAACCACAGACTTACAGTGTCCCGTAGAGAACTGGCTACAGCTGTTGGGCATTTTCCTTGCATTAAGTGGTTAAGTGTGTTAGGTAGAGTTCAGAGGCAACCCCCAGCCAGGACAAGGCATTCCTTCCCCACCCATTGCTAAGTGTTGCATTAAATATTGCTGTACCTTATTAAGCTGGTGTTCTCCTTTTCCATGAAACACAACATTGTACTTAGAACCGTGGCCCTAGGAAGGGACAGTACAGTGGTGTTAGACCTGAGACTAAAATGAGCATACTTTATCCCAGTGGTAGGGGCTTGGGCCCCACGCCTGGAGAGAAATTCTGGCCACTTACTAGCCATGTAACTTTGGACAAATTAGCCCCCTCTGAGTTTCCATTTTCCATTTGAAAATGGGAAACAGGTGACTGAATGGGAAGGCATGTAAAGAAAAGTCAGGAGACTGGCTCATGGTAGATGCTCAGAGGTTGGGTAGACTTGCCTTTACTCACTGTCACCCCACCTCTGTGTGTCCTCATGCCTATCTCTATCCCTACCTGGCTGCACCCAATGCAGTGGGCCCTCCTCCTTGCCCCACGGCACCACCGCCCCCCCCCCACACACACGCACACATCTATGGGCCGGGCAATAGTCACGAGGGCTGCTGGCAATATCAGAGGTTTCAGCTCACCTGTCAACCAGCATTCTGAACCCGTTTGCTCATCAGCCTTCAATATCTGAGTGAAACCCACTTGAGTAGAAAAGCGCTACAGTGTTGAGGGCCTGCTATAGCTGGAACAACAAACATAAATGTAGATGAAATGGAACTTTCCCTGAAAGTTTACACCCCAACAAAGAAGGTAACAGACATGAATGCACTGCATAGCCCAGGGGTGCAGACCACAGGCTCTAGACTCAAGACTGGCTGGGGCTTGACTCTGCCACTTGCTTGGTGTGTGCATTTGAGCAACTTAATGTATCTGAACATTAATTTCTTCCTCTGTAAAATGAGACAAAATCAGAGATTTAAATGACCTCTTATAAGCCGTTAGCTCAGTTTCTGGTGGCTAGTGAATACATGAAGCTGGTTGTTTTTTATTATAGTGGCAGTAATATTATTGATAATGATATTGATTAAAATTGCACTACCCGTGTGGTAAGAGTAGGAACAAAATGCCACCTAATTGTGGAGGCTTAATCTGCCTAAGGAGGAAAGTAAAGTTAGAAGATGGCCCTTGAGCTGGGCCTGGAAGGACAAGAATGACTTTGCCAGGTGGCAGGGAAGAAGGAAAGGGCATTGCAGACAGAGGAGGTCCAATGCTATGATGATGGAAGGGATTTTCGCATTGGCCCAGTATTCTCTGAGTGTAGTAGATGAGGGCAGAGAGTCAGATTTGGAAGGACCCAAGTGTTGGCAGTGCCATGCTAAGTAGAATAAATTACCCTGTAATTCTATGCTTGCTACTGTTTGCTTGAATAGAGGCCAGCAATGATACAGACTGAGGGAAGGCCAAAGTTTCTTATGTTGAACACAAACACTGAGGCAGATTGTGGAAAGCACTTTGTCATAATCAATATTAATGTTGTTTGGTGGCCCACAAGGGATTAACCCCCAAGAAAACAGGCTGCCTTTAGAGCTCAGTTAGGGCTACAGAGAAGCCAAGGAATTCAACAGTTAATCCTGACTTGGAGGACCTACTCATTTGCGAGACAATACACCTCTCAATTCTTAAAAAAAAAAAAAAAAAAGAATTTAAAAGTCCTCAGCGAATTATCAAGAGATTCAGTATGTATAAGCACAAATGTGTAATGTGCAAGAACTTCTCAAAAAAAAATTGGAAGAATTTTCCCCAAAAGGTATTTGGCTGGGGAGGGGAGGGGGTTGGATTTTTCTTTTTGTATTTTGCAGCTGCAGCAGAACAACCTTTTTTTAAAAAACAAAACAAAACAAAACAAAACACTGTGGCCAGCCAACTTACTTTCCAAACATTTGGTCCTGAGTAGCTCCTGCAAAGAATAGTCAAGTGTAATAGACATGTAGGAATGTAGTGATCCATTTGCTTTATTTCTCCAAAATTATTGCTGATTGCAGGTTTGGGGGAGGGGATGCATGGGAGAAATTGGCTGCTTTATTTCACTGGGTCTCGTTGGACCTAGGAATGTATTTCCACAACATTGTACCTGTATCTGCTGAGCAGTTCATCCAGGTCCTTCCTTTTGCCCTGAAGGTTTGATGGTTGAAGGAAATACTTGAAGGATATTTCTGCTCTTTCATAACAACAATAATGATACATCATGGGCAGCAGGCCAGGAGATCTTCACCTAGAATGAAAACACAGATTAGCCAGAGGTGGTCCTGGAATCACCATTATTTTTAATCAGGTTTTATGAGTGATTCAGAAATTAACCAGTCATATGCTGATAAAGTAATAAAGTAAGATTTATATGTATTGACATAGAAAGACGTTCAGGATATATGTGAAAAAAGTGTGGAAAAACATGTATAGTGTGATCCTGATTTTATGATTCACAAGGGAAACAACAAACTGTATGTTTGCATAGGCAGGAGAAGATATCTGGGATGATATATAGTATATTATATACCAGCCTCTTCACTGTGGTTATGCTTCCAGGGTATGAATAAGAAAGAGGAGCAAGGAAAGAGGGGATCTGTTTTTATACTTTTTACACTAAAATGTATTTCTTGTGTTTAAAAATAAAAGACAAGGGGCCTCCCTGGTGGCGCAAGTGGTTGAGAGTCTGCCTGCCGATGCAGGGGATACGGGTTCGTGCCCCGGTCTGGGAGGATCCCATATGCCGCGGAGCGGCTGGGCCCGTGAGCCATGGCCGCTGAGCCTGCGCGTCCGGAGCCTGCGCGTCCGGAGCCTGTGCTCCGCAGCGGGGGAGGCCACAGCAGTGAGAGGCCCGCATACCGCAAAAAGAAAAATAAATAAATAAATAAATAAAAAATAAAAGACAAATAGTACTGTAGAGTAAAAAATTGTTTAAAGAGATTTCATGACATTCTCATTCACTTTTGGGAAATTCACTATGAAATATCTCTAAGTATCAAACATGTAACTCATGGTATTATCCTCCAGTACAGATAGTCATTTACCGTGTTTAGTTAAAATGATTGTTCAGGAAACAAGGAGGAAGGGACCTGAGGTATTTCAGACTGTACTTCTCAGTTCCTTTCATGCTTTGCAGGATTTGCTTTTCTGAGGCCATGATCTCCACGTAGAGCGTTTTTTGTTGTTGTTGTTTTGTTTTTGTTTGTTTGTTTGTTTGTTTTTGTGGTACACGGGCCTCTCACTGTTGTGGCCTCTCCCGTGGTGGAGCACAGGCTCTGGACGCGCAGGCTCAGTGGCCATGGCTCATGGGCCTAGCCGCTCTGCGGCATGTGGGCTCTTCCCGGACCAGGGCATGAACCTGTGTCCCCTGCATCGGCAGGCGGACTCTCAACCACTGCGCCACCAGGGAAGCCCCATATAGCGTTTTTTAGTGGATCTGCTTGCTCACAGGGTCAGGTGCTTCAAGCCCACTGGTAACTTGCGTCAAGTGATTATTGCTCTTCCCAGGGTACTAAACAGCTCAGCATCACAGATGGCACTGGGCTGGAGAGTTTGCGGTTGGTCTCTATAAATCTAGAACTAGACACCTTTCATGAAGCAGTTCACAGGTCTGGTATGATTCAAATTCATGACATCACCCAGGGGCTCAGAACAGTGAACTAGAAACGTTTTGGTTCTTCATTTGCATCCTACCCTTGCTAGTTGAAACAAACAAACAAATGAATTGGAAAGACAGGAAAAAATTAAATTGAGCTACCGGACTTTGAAATGGAAGAAACTGGAGCTGCCCTGGGGATCTAGGGACTCTATAACAAGGACTGTGTCTTCAGGGATAAATTGGCTTAGTCATTTACCCTCCTTGTGTTGTTCCTTCTGAGATAAAGACTCCGAGAGGCCATGCTTAGGGCTCTAAGGGAAAGGTCACTCCTCGAGGAAAATCAAGGTGCTCCCCACAGATGGAAAAGAGAATGGACGTCGGATAGGCAAAAGTAACACATGTCTACTATAGGGCACATAAGGTCAGTTAAGGATGCATTCCCCTATATGGGGAAGAAGGCATTCTTGAAAGATTCATCACCCTGCCAGATGTCAGTTTCCTTACCACCTGGATCGTCAGCTTTTTCGGATAAGGCATCCTTCAGGATTTGATGCAGTGGTTAGGGTATCCCCAGGAGTAATGACATTCTTCCCCTTCAGTCAACAGATATCTTAAACCCGCCTCTCTCCACAGTGCACTATTAACATTTTGGACGGGGTACCTCCTTTTTTGTGGGGGCTGTCCTATGAATTGTGGGAGGTTTAGCAGAATCCCTAGCCTCCACTCTCTAGATGCCAGTAGCATGGCCCTCAACACCAGTCTTGACAATCAAAAATACCTCTGGGCATTGTCAAATGTCCCCTAGGGGCAAAATTGACTCTTGTTGAGAATCCTTGCTTTACCAAGATAAATGCACTGTCACACAGTGCCAGCCCTGAGGACTTCCAGGTCCTGCAAGATGCTGCAGTGAGCCCTGACTATGCCCCTTCTGGACACTTCTCATGCCCAGACATTGACATATGCCCTTTTTAAGCCTAGAGAGTCTATCAGCTGAAGCATTAAGCAATCCTACCCCAAAAAGAAGCCCACCTCTGTAGAAAGGGCTGGTGGCCCAGCAACAGTTTGTAGCCATGCCGTTGTGCAACAAAGAAATCAGAACCACTGGGATCATCCTTGAACACAAGAGAAAGGAAATGACATAGTGCAATCAAGGGCTTCAGAGAGACAAAGGTATTGAGACAGTTACAGTGTCTTCAGACTCAGGATTTGTTGTGAGAAGCGTTTTACAACTTTGCATCAAGCACGTTGCCCTTGTTTGGAGTCATGCATGAAATAGTTAAAAACTTCTCTTCCTCAAAACCAAGGCAAAATTTCCTTCTGCTAAAATAATAAATCCTTTTTATTTTGAAAAGTCTCTGGTACTTGGGCCTCAGTAAACGTTTTGAGTTAATGGGGCAAAACCAAGCAAAGCATTTGATGGCCGCACACTACTTTTTGTTTATACCCACCAGTTGTCAAGGAATATTCCCAACAAGGTGTGAAGTAGAAAGCCCTGCCCAGCTCCTCCCTTGCATGTGCCTTTTTGACACCATAAATAAATACAGATGTGGCTCTACCCTATCTGGGACTGGGAGTTAGATCAGGGCCAGGCCAAATTTCCTCTAACTACCTTACACACAGCTCACCAGAACATAACTCTGCTCCTGTGGGCTGCCGTGAATCCCTTTTCACAGGCTCACCTCCAAAGGTCTGATAAGACTGGTTGAAGGTAGAGCTTAATCCTCTAATTCCAGAAAGGATGTTTTCAGTTAGATTTTTATTTTACCCTCACTACATCGTTTCCGTACAGTCCGAAATAGACAAAAGGAATTTATTTAAGGTGGAAAACTTTTAAATCCTATTGATACTTACATAAAGCATGGTTTTCTAGCATCTCACCAGGCATTGGGACGTTCTTAGCACTGTTTCCAGGGAGGGCAGCATTGAGAGTCGCAAGGACTCTGGGCATAGCTCGTAAATTGATTGACAGCCTTAAGCTTCCAAAGTAAATTTCTGAAACCGAAGTAATTTTTTCGCAGACATGTGATACTTCAGAATTCCAAAGGGAGAAGTAAGTCTTATTTTTAAAATAAACTTTTAAGTTTGAAAACAAAACCAGACAAGCAGTGCAGAAAGAACAGCTCTAAATTGAATTTCAAAGTGTGTCTTTGTCTGGAGCCGCTCTCCTGACTCCCAGCCACAGCCTTTATTCTGGTCCTCATTTGCACTGTTAGAATGACTTCAGGGCCGGTGCCTTCCCAACTTCACATTGTTGCCTTCCCAACTTCACAACATTACCTTCTCTGTTCCACTTTAAAAGTTGCTGCCAGCATCCTTTCCCTAAAGCCCACTCTAGATAGTGTCACTTTTCCACTCAAAACCTCTGTCCTCATCACTGCATACAAAATAAAGCCCAAACTGCTGGCTATGGCCTTCAAGGCTCTCTAGGATCTGGTCCAATGTATTTCTCTAGGTTTTTCTGCTTATGCCTTATGTTCAAGACAAACAAGAGTCATCAACTTCCCTAAACCAGAAATCTACTTTTCTACTTCCATGCGTCTGTCAGGGCCGGCTTCCTGGGTGTGTGACCTGTGCAGTCACACATTGACCCACGCTCAGAAGGACCTTGAGCTTGGTTTAATGATCTGCTGTTGCCATTTTTAAACTCTTAAATATCTTCTTTTGAGTTGTATCTATTGGGTGAAGTCCAGTGGGTGGGTGGAGCATGCAGACAAGCAGAGGAGATACCTTAACGTGCACATCTGCTGCACCCATTGATTTCCTAACTATTTGCATATTCCCAGTATGGAAATCTGGCCCCACAGTGAGTACGGAGTGGGAGTTCCATGGTAAACGTGCTACCCTATGACTGATTAAGCAGTGTGCTGATAGCCCCAATAACCAAAACTTGCTTCAAACACAGAAGACAGTGTTCTAAAAAACACAGATGATTGAGGAATCCTATCATATTCTTGTTCCCTAGATTAGCCAAACTGCTTATGCTGAAAATGATGACACAGAAGGAAAAGGAAAGATAGGGCAGCCCATAATTCCTTTTCCTTCCAACCCTTCCTCACTCATGAGGAAGCTGAAGTGGAGAGAGTGTTAGTAGAAAGTGCGGTTGTCAAGAAGTGAAATAAAACCAGCTTCGTACGTTTTGTGCGGTATTTTCATTGTTCTGGTAAGAGCGAAATACATACCCACGTGCAAGCCACGAAATTAGAGAATTCTTATTTTGATGCTTCCACATATGAGTTAATGCTCTGATACTTACATTTTAAACTGGCACTGTACAATATAAAGTCGAACCATAAAATTCATGCTAATTTAAAATTTTAATTTCCTTTACTTAGAACAACACTAAATAGCAAATAAAAGACACTGTGCCAAGTTGAAGCTGTGGAAGAAACAAAGAGGTTTTATATTTTGAGTATCTTAAATGACACCTTCCTGCTTTTTCAATAAGAGGCCCACATTTTCATTTTGCACTGGACCCTGCAAAAAATTATGTAGCCAACCTTAGCCTTTACTCAAGCTTTATTCTTCTCTAGAAACCCCTTTCCTTTTCCCTTTCCTCTCCGCAAAAGGGACTGCTCAGTCTCCACCTTTCAAAATCCAACCCTGATTCTTCAACATTCCACTCAATGCCTCATCTATGGAGCTGTCCCTGATCTTCCCAGAAATGATTGTTTCCACAGCATTGCACAACTGTGAGTTACTTAGTAGAAAATTTGTGTGTGTGTATTTATGTATGATATATATAATGTATATATTCCCCTAATAGGTGTCAGTTAAGCTTTCTCAATGGCAAGGATGGTTATGTTCTTCTTTGCTTCCCTATGGCTCTTTGCACATCTTGTCCTAAATCAGTCCTCAATAAGTGTTTGCGAGGGAAATGACATGGTCAAAGCTGCTTTTGCTGCCCACAGGTCATATGCATAGAGGAAGAGTGGTCCAAGAAGTTTTTGTCTCAATTTATTGTAGCCCCGCAATTAGTGGGCATCTCTCTCACTACTCTCAGGTTGCTTCAGTAAGATCTAAATCTGGTTTTGTTTTTCAGTTCTAGGGGAAACTTTTGTCAGGTAACTCCATGATGTGAAGGTTCTATTCCCACAAAAATTCAAGGTGGTCTACTGCTATGAACTGAGCTGTGTCCCCCCTCCCCAAATTCATATTGAAACACTACCCCCGTCCTGTGCATTTAGAGCAAGGAAGTAATTAATGTAAACGACGACGTAAGTGAGGAGTCTTGACCCAGTAGGATTGGTGTCCTTGTAAGAGGAGATACCAGAGAGCCTCCTCTCTCTCTCTCCCCTCCCCCTTGTGAAAGACAGCAAGAGGGTGGCCATATGTGAGCCAGGAAGAGCTCTCACCAGGAACGAAATCGGCTGGCACCTTGATCTTGGACTTTTCAGCCTGCACAACTGTGAGAAAATAAATTTCTGTTTAAGCCACCCAGTCTATGGTATTTCGTTGTGGCAGCCCAAGCAGACTAATACTTCTACCACTCTTCTCACTGCTGATTGGCATGGAAAAAGCTTTATCCCAGGTAAAAACAGCTATGGCAGGCAATTTTTTCAGGACATATGGGAGGAGAGGGAACTTCATTTTGTTATTGCACAGATAATTGCAGTACTAAATTAGAAATAGCCATAGCTAGAGTGATGTTGCCCAAAGTGTAAGTCATAGGCCACCTACGAAAACACACTAAAGCAGAGTTTCTGGAACTAAAGCCCTCAAATTGTGCACTTTGAACAAACACTGAAATGTGAAAAGATGAGTCAAAGCCATACAAAGAAATGCAGCTGAAGACTCTGGGTGGAAAGGCTGAGGTCTTGACTGCCTTCTAATTAAGACACTTTAATACTAGGGGCAATTGAAATGAAAAACTTAGCAGGGTTTAGATGAGCAAATCATGAGGAAATTATTCCTAAAGAAAGAATAGAACCAGAACGAGGAAAAACACCTTCCCAGTCACTTCTTTTTTTTTTTTTTTTTGGCCGTGCCCCTAGGCATGAGGGATCTTAGTTCCCTGACTAGGGATCAAACCCTCACCCCTGCAGTAGAAGCACAGATTCTTAACCACTGGACCACCAGGGAAGTCCCCCAGTCACTTCTTGATAAGGTCTCACCAATAATCTAACATGAAGGAGCCAAGATGACGTCAGAATCATACTGTAGTCAGGGCTGTGTATGCTGGTCAATATGAAGCTTAAGTGACCGAGTCAGTTGTACATAATACAAGCAACAGTATGACTTCATATATTCTCATTTTATCTTTTTTTTTTTTTTTTTTCGGTACACGGGCCTCTCACTGTTGTGGCCTTTCCGGTTGCAGAGCACAGGCTCCGGACGCGCAGGCTCAGCAGCCATGGCTCACGGGCCCAGCCGCTCCGCGGCATGTGGGATCCTCCTGGACCGGGGCACGAAACCCCGTCCCCTGCATCTGCAGGCAGACTCTCAACCACTGCGCCACCAGGGAAGCCCCTCATTTTATCTTTTAACTTACTAAGTCCAGACATAAAAGATCCACTAAGAAAGTTTTAGGGATTTTTGTTGTTTGTTGTGCTATGCACTGGGTAGCCTTAGCTTTCCACTGTGATCTTAACTCTGGACCCTGCGATGAACAGGTCAAATGCATCTTGCCTTATTCCTTCCAGTGTGGACTACAGGGAACTCTGCAATGCACCACGCTCCTGATCCAGTCCAGGCACCATGCTAGGACTGGGCAAACAAAGGCAAATTTAGATACAGTCCCTGCCCAGGGGTAGGAGGAGAAGGAAAGAAAGGAAAGAAGGGGAACTGGAACACCTAGGGACAAGGATATCCCACTTGATGCCCAGTGTAAGATATACAGGCCACAGTGACCCTCAAACATAGAGCACTCATATCCATCTGTCACTGTTCAATTAAAACACACATGTGCTGAGAAACAGCCACATACAAGGCAAGGGCCTGGGGAGAGAGATGCATTTGGGTACTACCCCTCACCTCTGCAGTCTAGCTCAGAGAAAACCAACCAATTTAAAAACCTCTGGGAGAGCAACTCCTAAAGTAGACATCATAGCAATCTCACCGTATATAATTACCCAAATTTGAATATCCTTATAGATTTTGGGGGGAAGACAACAAAAATTTCACTGTTGGAAATTACAGAATCTTCATCTACTTTAAACTGAATTATGTTCATATGCCCTGTGATTTAATTAAACCTATTTGGAAAGTATGGACTTAAATGGAACAGGAATTTCCTAAACCACCGTTTTATCCAATAGATGGTTTGTCTGAAGGTGGAGTGTGAAAGGAGATAAACCTAATAGTTTTTAGTTTTTTGGTTGAATTGGGTGACCTGTATTGTGTTTAAGAGATGTGTCTCTTCTTTTTTACCTTCAGAAGCTTTTAAGATAACAGACACTTCTAACTTTTAATCTGAATCTAACTTCTGTCCCTAAGACTCCGCCTTCCTTTGTCAAGTTTATTTGAGCAAAGCGTTCAGCATTTACGGTATACCTATAGTCAATTCTTTTTAAATGGGCAGTAGTAACGTTATAGTTTTCTAAGCTTGGGCTTCTATTTCTTTAGTAACTTTTTAAACCATAGCATTACATAAACAATATATTTCAATTCTACATTGCTTTTATACATATCAGATATTGGGAAAGACTGCCAAATCTAAGGGAGGCAAATTAACATGGTTAAGGGCATGAGATGTAAAAAATGACATGAATTCAAATTTTGACTTTGTCGCTATTCTCTGAATGTCCTTACTTTACCTCTTTGTGCCTCACTTTCTGCATTGGTAAAATGTGTATATTAATAACTGCCTCTAGGAGTTCAGTAAATTAAGTCAGAAGATACAAGTAAACTATACGGAAGTAATTTATATAAAGCACAGTAGCCTGTAATATGCTATCCATTATTTGATTAGTATTATCACCTGTGTTTCCACAATCCTTCCATATTCCTTATAACTCTGAAAGTCTGAGTCTACTGTATTTGCTCATCATCTTGTGCAATCACTTTGAAAATATAAGTAATCCTCATGTAGTATCCACTTCCTATGGGGGGTAGGGTAGAGGGAGCAGTCTGGGAAAAAATGAACAACCCCAAGTCTAAGATGTTGATCAGGTCCATGGACTGTAAGTGGAAGCATCATATTTCTTGGGACTATAAGATACATAGCTGTCTGAAAACATGAACCCTATGGAGAAAAGTAAAAGAATTCACATTGCAGCAAGGAAAGGAGTTCTTAAAATAAGAATCTAAATGAAGCTAGAATATTGCCAAATACAATCGCTGGAGACATCTGTTGAACACTGCCTAATGGGAAATGGCTTAGTCATTTTTTCCACAATTACTTATGCAGTATTTCTATTCTGAATTGATAACTGCCACAAGGGCAGTTCACACTAAACAACTGAGTAGCCTGATATTTTTACTTTCCAGGGGTTCCTCACTACTTAGGCCATGAACCTCTTTGGAAGCATGGTGAAGCCCATGAACTCCATCTCAGAATAATGTTCTCAAATATATAAAATAAAATATGTACCATGACAAAGGAAATCAACAGTATTGCAGTAGAGTTACTAAAATAGTTTTTCATTCTGGAAAGACAAATTTCTGAGAGTATTGCATGGGTAGCCTTCATGCAATGAAAAAAAAAATCTAGCAGCAGACCTAGAAACTGTAATCCTCAAGAATTAATGAGCATAAATGAAATTTAGAAATACTTGTAACAACCAGAACATGGTATGAAAATAGCTATGACTTCAATTAGTGATAAACTCACAGGTACTGCTTCTGCTTCTGTGGCTGTTTACCCATATTAATAATGAAAGGAAATGGTAGCTTCCATGAAAAAGTTAAGGAAAATAAGGACTTTTTTTTTCTCTCATGTGAGGCCACAGACCCCATGTCAAGAAGATTTGATTTGGACAAACTGAATCACAGGGAAGTCAGAGCCTTTCATCACCATGTGCTTTCCCATTATGATCTTCCGCATCCTCACTGAGGACAGTGCTTCTCATTAATATCCTTCATGATTTCCCCCAATTTCCTTTGAGCTTTGAGGAAAAAGTTCGTCTCAACAACATCTTTCTGAAGCCAGCCTGAAGGACAAGGAGGCCTCCCAGCAATGGCCATGATTCCTCTAAAGCCAGTATCAAATCTGTTTCTTCTGCTTTTTCTGATGTGGACAAATGGTGTAGGTCTGGTTCTACAGATCTCCTTGAAGCCCTGTTCTGTGCTGTTGCCACTGGTATTTAGCATTTGAGAGCAGAGTTGTGAGGAACAAGGTGCTTATCTCTCTTGTTCCTGTGTGGGAATCTCAGCAGCCACACTTCCTGGGGATTCCTTGTGGAGGGGAGATGTTGGACCCGTCTGCCGTCAACCCAGGAAGCTTGAGGATGCTCAGTGCTGGCTCTTCGGGGACCAGATCCTCTCTGTTTGATGCTCCAGACCCCCTCCCACTTCAATGGACCATGGTGCTGGCTTTGGTGTTTGCTTAAATGTCTTTATCTTTTGTGTGTGTGTGTGTGTGTGTGTGTGTGTGTGTGTGGCCGCCCACAGCAAATATCTTTATCTTAAAGAGACAACTTTGAAGAGAGACTAAGCATGGTCATGGAGCATGATCGAGGTATCTGTAAAGACTTTACCTTTCCGTGGGTGACCTTCTCTAAGCACCATATTGCTTGCCCTGTCACCTTAGGACTCACCTTCTCCTAACCTTCACCAGGCATTCAGGGTCCCACTGGCAGCAGCTAGTGAATCCTGACCAGAGGTTGCACATATGCCCAGAACTTTCCCTTACCCAACCAAAACCTACCCACTGCCTGCTGTCTAGTTTTTTCAGGGCTCTGCTTTCAACTTCCCAAGGTGAGCTACTTGCATGGTACAAGTTGAGGTGTCCGTTGATGGTAGATGGTCAGTCATTGGGGCACGAGTGTCCTGCTCACAGTGTGTAGGTGGAGAAAATGATCCATTTTGGTTGCTTTATTTAAAGAATTCACACTAGTGGAGACATTTTAGGGTAAACCAGTGAAATTGTGGAAAAGAGAACAAAGGAAAAAATGGCCTATAACTTAAAGATAACCATATAATTTATAGTCCCAATCAGAACAACTCTGAGAGTGAAAGGTGGCTCTGTTAATAATTACTCCAGAACAATAGGCATAAACCATGGTGTTTGATGATCCTACACTTAGAAGGTGGTGAGTATGCAAATTATTGTGTGTCATGTGAGATTTTTCTGGGGAAGATGGCTCATAATTATCATCTTGCTTAAAGAGGTCTGTGACAGAAAGGGTAACAGCCAGTAGTATGTACACATTTAGAGGCAGGTGGCATAGTGGAGTCTGAAGTGAGATGAAGTCTTCATTCCAGAATTTAAGACTGTAACATCAAACAAGTTCTTTGCCTCTTAAGGCTGCTGTTCTACTCATTTAAGAAAATGAGGATAATACCTTCTTGACAGGTGTATACAAAAGGAGGTCCCTGTCACCAATTGGTTAAGTGTATAGGTAATTACATATAAATATCATGTTCCCCTTGATCCCTGTAATACTTTTTCCCTCTGATTTCTGTGCATTGGTAAAGACAATGTTATATCAAGATTAAATTACAAAAAAAAATTCACTTATTTTCACCACCCTAACACATTCTTACCCTCCTTCCTAATTTCTATTTTTAATGCCATAAGTCTACATACAAGTTTGCCTTCTGTATATATTTCCCACTCAAGATAGCTATCTACATTTTTCTTTTCATAGCATTACAAGAGTCTATCAGGTCGTACCATGATGGATCTTGCTCTTGACTATATATTCCAATTTAGTGTTTTAATATTTTAAGTAAAATTGCAGTAGGTAACTTTACCTTTCTTTTCCCTATTGAATAATTTCTTTTCCCTGTTGATTAATTTCCTTAGAAGCATTCCAGTATGAAATTCAATTTTTCAAAGAATGTGAACATTATTACCACTCTTGTGTAGAACCAAACTGCTTTTATATAGCTGTTTGGATTAATTTACACTAACCTGGCCCTTTGAGACTGTAATTACACTCTAACCTGTTCAACATTGAAAATTATTTTGTTTTGAATTTAAATTTAGTCATGAAATTGGTGCCTTGACTTGGTGTAGTTTGAATTTGTTTTATTACTAGCAAAGTTGAATATGAACAACTTTTAATATGTACAATGCTAGCTTCCTTTTATGTAAATTATTTTGTCCTTTTCCCATCAATCTGTTGATTCTGATGCCTTTATAAGTAGAGGTTTTTCATAGTATTAGTGATTGGTCTTTTTTCTTTTTATTCTTGATTATAAAACTAACGTGTTTATAAAATCAAATATTTGTGTTAAAAACCATTAAAAATTAGAAGAACTACACAAAGCACCACTACTTAAGTTTTAGCATGTTTTTGTCTCTTATTTTTTTAAGTTATGTGTTAAATATTTTTGTCTGATTACAAAAGTAATGTGTATGCTGCACACCATTCCACCATATGGATGTATCATGATTATTTCTCCAGTGCTGGACATTTAGGTTGGTCCCAGTTTATTACAAATAATGTCTTTCAGACTATTCTTGGATGTAAATCCTCTCCTATATGCAGAGGATAGAGTATTGGATGCAGGATTATGTGTCAGAGAAAAGAAATATCTTAAGATTCTGGGTATATATTGCCAATTTGCCTTCCAGAAAGATAAGATCAGCCCATCAGGATTTAGCTGGCTGTCTCACAAAACCCTCCCCTGCAATGAGTATAATTTTTTCTTAATCTTGCCAACTCTGTAACTAAATGGTACCTCATTATTGGAATCTATATTTCTTGGGTTATTAGTGAAGCTAAAAATATTTTCATTATCTATATACATTTTTAAGAATGTTTCTCTTTTGATTTTCATTTTGAGACTTTAAGAGGTCTTTATGAATTAAGGATGTTAATTCTTTGTCATTTGCTGCAAATGTTTTCTTCCAGTTTGTCCTTTTAGTTTTATTTCTTCCTACATACTGATTTTTTTTTTAATCTATTTTTTTATTTTTTTATTTTTTATTTTTTTTTCAAATTTAATCAGCTATACATATACATATGTTTCCATATCCCCTCCCTTTTGCGCCTCCCTCCCACCCTCCCTATCCCACCCCTCCAGGCGGTCACAAAGCACTGAGCTGATCTCCCTGTGCTATGCGGCTGCTTCCCACTAGCTATCTACCTTACGTTTGGTAGTGTATATATGTCCATGCTGCTCTTTCACTTTGTCACAGCTTACCCTTCCCCCTCCCCATATCCTCAAGTCCATTCTCTAGTAGGTCTGTGTCTTTATTCCTGTCTTACCCCTATGTTCTTCATGACATTTTTTTTTCTTAAATTCCATATATATGTGTTAGCATACAGTATTTGTCTTTCTCTTTCTGACTTACTTCACTCTGTATGACAGACTCTAGGTCTATCCACCTCATTACAAATAGCTCAATTTCATTTCTTTTTATGGCTGAGTAATATTCCATTGTATATATGTGCCACATCTTCTTTATCCATTCATCCGATGATGGACACTTAGGTTGTTTCCATCTCCGGGCTATTGTAAATAGGGTTGCTATGAACATTTTGGTACATGACTCTTTTTGAATTATGGTTTTCTGAGGGTATATGCCCAGTAGTGGGATTGCTGGGTCATATGGTAGTTCTATTTGTAGTTTTTTAAGGAACCTCCATACCGTTCTCCATAGCGGCTGTACCAATTCACATTCCCACCAGCAGTGCAAGAGTGTTCCCTTTTTTCCACACCCTCTCCAGCATTTATTGTTTCTAGATTTTTTGATGATGGCCATTCTGACTGGTGTGAGATGATATCTCATTGTAGTTTTGATTTGCATTTCTCTAATGAGTAAAGATGTTGAGCATCCTTTCATGTGTTTGTTGGCAGTCTGTATATCTTCTGTGGAGAAATGTCTATTTAGGTCTTCTGCCCATTTTTGGATTGGGTTGTTTGTTTTTTTGTTATTGAGCTGCATGAGCTGCTTATAAATTTTGGAGATTAATCCTTTGTCAGTTGCTTCATTTGCAAATATTTTCTCCCATTCTGAGGGTTGTCTTTTGGTCTTGTTTATGGTTTCCTTTGCTGTGCAAAAGCTTTTAAGTTTCATTAGGTCCCATGTGTTTATTTTTGTCTTTATTTCCATTTCTCCAGGAGGTGGGTCAAAAAGGATCTTGCTGTGATTTATGTCATAGAGTGTTCTGCCTATGTTTTCCTCTAAGAGTTTGATAGTGTCTGGCCTTACATTTAGGTCTTTAATCCATTTTGAGCTTATTTTTGTGTATGGTGTTAGGGAGTGATCTAATCTCATACTTTTACATGTCCCTATCCAGTTTTCCCAGCACCACTTATTGAAGAGACTGTCCTTTCTCCACTGTACATTCCTGCCTCCTTTATCAAAGATAAGGTGACCATATGTGTGTGGGTTTATCTCTGAGCTTTCTATCCTGTTCCATTGATCTATCTTTCTGTTTTTGTGCCAGTACCATACTGTCTTGATTACTGTAGCTTTGTAGTATAGTCTGAAGTCAGGGAGCCTGATTCCTCCAGCTCCATTTTTCGTTCTCAAGATTGCTTTGGCTATTCGGGGTCTTTTGTGTTTCCATACAAATTGTGAAATTTTTTGCTCTAGTTCTGTGAAAAATGCCAGTGGTAGTTTGATAGGGATTGCATTGAATCTCTAGATTGCTTTGGGTAGTAGAGTCATTTTCACAATGTTGATTCTTCCAATCCAAGAACATGGTACATCTCTCCATCTATTTGTATCATCTTTAATTTCTTTCATCAGTGTCTTATAATTTTCTGCATACAGGTCTTTTGTCTCCTTAGGTAGTTTATTCCTAGATATTTTATTCTTTTTGTTGCAATGGTAAATGGGAGTGTTTCCTTGATTTCACTTTCAGATTTTTCATCATTAGTATATAGGAATGCCAGAGATTTCTGTGCATTAATTTTGTATCCTGCAACTTTACCAAATTCATTGATTAACTCTAGTAGTTTTCTGGTAGCATCTTTAGGATTCTCTATGTATAGTATCATGTCATCTGCAAACAGTGACAGCTTTACTTCTTCTTTTCCAATTTGGATTCCTTTTATTTCCTTTTCTTCTCTGATTGCTGTGGCTAAAACTTCCAAAGCTAGGTTGAATAAGAGTGGTGAGAGTGGGCAGCCTTGTCTTGTTCCTGATCTTAGTGGAAATGGTTTCAGTTTTTCACCATTGAGGACGATGCTGGCTGTGGGTTTGTCATATATGGCCTTTATTATGTTGAGGAAAGTTCCCTCTATGCCTACTTTCTGCAGGGTTTTTATCATAAATGGGTGTTGAATTTTGTCGAAAGCTTTCTCTGCATCTATTGAGATGACCATATGGTTTTTCTCCTTCAACTTGTTAATATGGTGTATCACGTTGATTGATTTGCGTATATTGAAGAATCCTTGCATTCCTGGAATAAACCCCACTTGATCATGGTGTATGATCCTTTTAAGGTGCTGTTGGATTCTGTTTGCTAGTATTTTGTTGAGGATTTTTGCATCTATGTTCATCAGTGATATTGGCCTGTAGTTTTCTTTCTTTGTGACATCCTTGTCTGGTTTTGGTATCAAGGTGATGGTGGCCTCGTAGAATGAGTTTGGGAGTGTTCCTCCCTCTGCTATATTTTGGAAGAGTTTCAGAAGGATAGGTGTTAGCTCTTCCCTAAATGCTTGATAGAATTCGCCTGTGAAGCCATCTGGTCCTGGGCTTTTGTTTGTTGGAAGATTTTTTATCACAGTTTCAATTTCAGTGCTTGTGATTGGTCTGTTCATATTTTCTATTTCTTCCTGATTCAGTCTTGGCAGGTTGTGCATTTCTAAGAATTTGTCCATTTCTTCCAGGTTGTCCATTTTATTGGCATAGAGTTGCTTGTAGTAATCTCTCATGATCTTTTGTATTTCTGCAGTGTCAGTTGTTACTTCTCCTTTTTCATTTCTAATTCTATTGATTTGAATCTTCTCCCTTTTTTTCTTGATGAGTCTGGCTAATGGTTTATGAATTTTGTTTATCTTCTCAAAGAACCAGCTTTTAGTTTTATTGATCTTTGCTATCGTTTCCTTCATTTCTTTTTCATTTATTTCTGATCTGATTTTTATGATTTCTTTCCTTCTGCTAACTTTGGGATGTTTTTGTTCTTCTTTCTCTAATTGCTTTAGGTGCAAGGTTAGGTTGTTTATTCGAGATGTTTCCTGTTTCTTAAGGTGGGATTGTATTGCTATAAACTTCCCTCTTAGAACTGCTTTTGCTGCATCCCATAGGTTTTGGGTCGTTGTGTCTCCATTGTCATTAGTTTCTAGGTATTTTTTAATTTCCTCTTTGATTTCTTCAGTGATCATTTCGTTATTAAGTAGTGTATTGTTTAGCCTCCATGTGTTTGTATTTTTTACAGCTCTTTTCCTGTAATTGATATCTAGTCTCATAGCATTGTGGTCGGAAAAGATACTTGATACAATTTCAATTTTCTTAAATTTACCAAGGCTTGATTTGTGACCCAAGATATGATCTATCCTGGAGAATGTTCCATGAGCACTTGAGAAAAATGTGTATTCTGTTGTTTTTGGATGGAATGTCCTATAAATATCAATTAAGTCCATCTTGTTTAATGTATCATTTAAAGCTTGTGTTTCCTTATTTATTTTCATTTTGGATGATCTGTCCATTGGTGAAAGTGGGGTGTTAAAGTCCCCTACTATGAGTGTGTTACTGTCGATTTCTCCTTTTATGGCTGTTAGTATTTGCCTTATGTATTGAGGTGCTCCTATGTTGGGTGCATAAATATTTACAATTGTTATATCTTCTTCTTGGATCGATCCCTTGATCATTATGTAGTGTCCTTCTTTGTCTCTTCTAGTAGTCTTTATTTTAAAGTCTATTTTGTCTGATATGAGAATTGCTACTCCAGCTTTCTTTTGGTTTCCATTTGCATGGAATATCTTTTTCCATCCCCTTACTTTCAGTCTGTATGTGTCTCTAGGTCTGAAGTGGGTCTCTTGTAGACAGCCTATATATGGGTCTTGTTTTTGTATCCATTCAGCCAATCTGTGTCTTTTGGTGGGAGCATTTAGTCCATTTACATTTAAGGTAATTATCGATATGTATGTTCCTATTCCCATTTTCTTAATTGTTTTGGGTTCGTTATTGTAGGTCTTTTCCTTCTGTTGTGTTTCTTGCCTAGAGAAGTTCCTTTAGCATTTGTTGTAAAGCTGGTTTGGTGGTGCTGAACTCTCTCAGCTTTTGCTTGTCTGTAAACGTTTTAATTTCTCCATCAAATCTGAATGAGATCCTTGCTGGGTAGAGTAATCTTGGTTGCAGGTTTTTCTCCTTCATCACTTTAATTATGTCCTGCCACTCCCTTCTGGCTTGTAGAGTTTCTGCTGAGAGATCAGCTGTTATCCTGATGGGGATTCCCTTGTGTGTTATTTGTTGTTTTCCCCTTGCTGCTTTTAATATGATTTCTTTGTGTTTAATTTTTGACAGTTTGATTAATATGTGTCTTGGCGTATTTCTCCTTGGATTTATTCTGTATGGGACTCTCTGTGCCTCCTGGACTTGATTAACTATTTCCTTTCCCATATTAGGGAAGTTTTCAACTATAATCTCTTCAAATATTTTCTCAGTCCCTTTCTTTTTCTCTTCTTCTTCTGGAACCCCTATAATTCGAATGTTGGTGCGTTTAATGTTGTCCCAGAGGTCTCTGAGACTGTCCTCTGTTCTTTTCATTCTTTTTTCTTTATTTTGCTCTGCAGCAGTTATTTCCACTATTTTATCTTCCACCTCACTTATCCGTTCTTCTGCCTCAGTTATTCTGCTATTGATCCCATCTAGAGTATTTTTTATTTCATTTATTGTGTTTTTAATCGATGCTTGATTCATCTTTAGTTCTTCTAGGTCCTTGTTAACTGTTTCTTGCATTTTGTCTATTCTATTTCCAAGATTTTGGATCTGGGAAATAGAATCTTGGATCATCTTTACCATCATTATTCTGAATTCTTTTTCAGGTAGACTGCCTATTACCTCTTCATTTGTTAGGTCTGGTGGGTTTTTATCTTGCTCCTTCTCCTGCTGTGTGTTTTTCTGTCTTCTCATTTTGCTTATGTTACTGTGTTTGGGGTCTCCTTTTTGCAGCCTGCAGGTTCGTAGTTCCCGTTGTTTTTGGTGTCTGTCCCCAGTGGCTAAGGTTGGTTTAGTGGGTTGTGTAGGCTTCCTGGTGGAGGGGACTAGTGCCTGTGTTCTGGTGGATAAGGCTGGATCTTGTCTTTCTGGTGGGCAGGTCCACGTCTGGTGGTGTGTTTTGGGGTGTCTGCGGACTTTTTATGATTTTAGGCCACCTCTCTGTTAATGGGTGGCGTTGTGTTCCTGTCTTGCTAGTTGTTTGGCTTAGGGTGTCCAGCACTGTAGCTTGCTGGTCGTTGAGTGAAGCTGGGTGCTGGTGTTGAGATGGAGATCTCTGGAAGATTTTCGCCGTTTGATATTATGTGGAGCTGGGAGGTCTCTTGTGGACCAGTGTCCTGAAGTTGGCTCTCCCACCTCAGAGGCACAGCACTGACTCCGGGCTCCTCAATTTGGGATGATGTGTTGTCTATTCATATATTCCACAGATGCAGGGTACATCAAGTTAATTGTGGAGCTTTAATCCGCTGCTTCTGAGGCTGCTGGGAGAGGTTTCCCTTTCTCTTCTTTGTTCTCACAGCTCCTGGGTCTCAGCTTTGGATTTGGCCCCGCCTCTGCGTGTAGGTCGCCGGAGGGCGTCTGTTCTTCGCTCAGACAGGACAGGGTTAAAGGAGCAGCCTCTTCGGGGACTCTGGCTCAGTCAGGCCGGGCGGGAGGGAGGGGCATGGAGTGCGGGGAGAGCCTGCAGCGGCAGAGGTCGGCGTGACGTTGCACCAGCCCGAGGTGCGCCGTGCGTTCTCCCAGGGAAGCCGCCTCTGGATCTCGGGACCCCGGCAGTGGCGGGCTGCACAGGCTCCCGGAAGGGCGGTGTGGGCAGTGACCTGCGCTCGCACACAGGCTTCTTGGCAGCGGCGGCAGCAGCAGCCCCAGCGTCCCACGCCTGTCACTGGGCTCCGCGCTTTCAGTCGCGACTCGCGCCCGTCTGTGGAGCCCCTTTAAGCAGCGCTCTTAATCCCCTCTCCTCGCTCACCAGGAAACCAAGAGGGAAGAAAAAGTCTCTTGCCTCTTCAGCAGCTCCAGAGTTTTCCCGGACTCCCTCCCGGCTAGCTGTGGCACATTAGCCCCCTTCAGGCCGCCAGCCCCAGTCCTCTCCCTGCGCTCTGACCGAAGCCCGAGCCTCAGCTTCCAGCGCTGCGCGCCCCGGCGGGCGAGCAGACAAGCCTCTCGGGCTGGTGAGTGCCGCTCGGCACTGATCCTCTGTGTGGGGATCTCTCCGCTTTGCCCTACCCAGGTATGTGGGGGGTTTCTTGCCTTTTGGGAGGTCTGGGGTCTTCTGCCAGCGTTCAGTAGGTGTTCTGTAGGAGTTGTTCCACGTGTAGCTGTATTTCTGGTGTATCCGTGGGGAGGAAGGTGATCGCTACATACTGATTTTTGAATTTGTATGTAATAAATTATTTCTAAGCCCTTGGATTTTTTTTCCCCATTACTTTTGGGCTTAAAAATCTTCCAATCATATCAATAATATTTACCTATATTTTCTTCTGATCTTCTGACTTTATTTTTATTATTTTTATTTTTAAATAAATTTATTTATTTTTGGCTACGTTGGGTCTCCGTTGCTGTGTGTGGGCTTTCTCTAGTTGTGGCGAGCAGAGTCTACTCTTTGTTGCGGTAGCTTCTCTTGTTGTGGAGCATGGGCTCTATGCATGTGGGCTTCAGTAGTTGTGGCTCTCAGGCTCAGTAGTTGTGGCTCGCGGGCTCTAGAGCGCAGGGTCAGTAGTTGTGGCGCATGGGCTTAGTTGCTCCGCGGCATGTGGGATCTTCCTGGACCAGGGCTCGAACCCGTGTCCCCTGCATTGGCAGGTGGATTCTTAACCACTGTGCCACCAGGGAAGTCCCCCTGACTTTATTTTTTAATATTAAATTCCTTAATTTATTGAGCATTTATTTTGGAGAGGAGTAGAAAAATTCAACAGTAAATTTTTCTTGAGTAGCTCATCAATTCTCATGACACCACTTATTTAATCATATTTCCTTCTCCACTGATTTGTCATACTGTATTCAGCATATATAAACTCCCAGATATTCTAGGGTCTCTTTCTGAACTGTGTTCTCTTCCATTAATCTTTTTATGCTTGGACCAGAATTAAACCATTTACAAATCCACTTTAACACCTAGTAGGCAGATATTCTCTTATTTTTCAAAATTCCTTAGCTTTTTAAAAACACATTTACTCGAATTTTAAAATTAAGATTCCATTTGTTAATTCCTCTCTCCCTAATCCTCCTCGAAACTTCATTATACCTATTAATTAATCTGGGAACACATTATGTCTCTCAATTTCTTCAAGACTGCTTTTATATCTCCCAGTGCAATGTTATAATTTATTCTGCACATTTTTCTTGCTAAAACAATTCTCAGGTATCTTCCATGTTTGCTGCTATTATAAGTGGGATCCTTTTTTCTATTTCTGGGATAGGAAAGCTATTTATTTTTGTATATTTCTCAATGCAGCCTATTTACTGGGCTTGCTTATTAATTATAAAGCAGTTATTACCAAACTTGTTTGCACGTTAGAATCACCTGGGGGTCTTTAAAAATTTCAGAGCCCAGGCCACACCCCAGACCAATTAAACCCCATTCTGTATGGTGATGCTTGAGCTTTGGGAGTTTGTGACATTCCCCAGTTGATTCCAGTTTGTATATAAATCTTGGAACCCACCACCCTAAATGGTTTTCTGCTGATTCTCTTGTGTTTTGAAGGGTATCATCTTACTGGCGAATAACAATAGTTGTATCTTATTTACTATCACTACATCTCTTTTTATTTAATATTCTGTTGTATTACCCACAACTTTTAAAACAAAGTTAAATAATAAAAAGCAAGCATCCACATGATTTCTTTAATGGGAATAACTAACATCTTACCACTAGACACAATGTTATGAATATTGTATAGAGAAAATTTATTTTTGTCAAGAAGGATCCTCTATGTATTACACTCTTAAGACTGTGTTTTAGGCTCCATCTTTATGTTCCTAGGCAGAAGCTCTTAGATTGCCTGTGGGGAGTTTTCAGTTGTTTCCTTTCAAATTTATTTCTTGTCTTCAAAACTTAGAGCAATTGAATATTCTTTTATTTACAACATTTTATTTTGAAGTTTAGCTCTTTAGCCAGTCAATGATAACAAGATGAATATTCAGATCATGAACCTAAGGACATGGTTTGATCACCCTATGACTTATGTTGCTGTAGTGGTTAGATGTGCTGTTAACCTACCACACTGAACAATCACCGATCTTGTAGGCGGCTGCCTGGGTGTCATGAAGGTGAAAAAGAAGTCCTCAGATGTGTGTAGTATCCTTAGATCCTCACCAGTCTATACTGAGGTGCCCCTCTTCTGCCTGGTCACTGCTGATCTTGCAGATATTGGCCGGTGAGGGCCGTGGCTGGTCTCGTTGGCTTGGTCAGAGTCTGGTGACCCCACAGCCATCAACCTCGGAGCCTATAGACCCTGAGTTGCATGTGCTTCCTTCAGCTCTGCTGCAGTCATCAGGCTCCTCCCCACAGGGGTCCCTGGCAGGATCCCTGGCTCTCAATTCCACTCCCTTCCTTCCAGATTCTTCCCTAAGAGAGATTCTAGCATCTCTCAGAGGGTGCTGGGCCAGGGTACCCTCCCCTTTGTTGGTAAAGGAACCACCTGTAGGTGGCTGCCCCCAGAGACCTAAACAAGAGTTCTCAGTGTCCCCTCACACCACCCAATCCCTGCTCTTCTTATCTCAGCCTTCGAAGCCCCAAAGAGGGGAGGTTGGAGCACGTGTCTCTAACCTTCCACACTGTCCAACTGTCTCCCTTCTTTGCTCTTTCTTCTTCCTTCCACACCCTTGAGTTGGAAACGTAAGCTTTTACTTACCCTCTGTCATATCCTGTCAAAGCACATCAGCCCCATGGCCCAGCTGTCATTCTGTGGGAGAATTCTGAGAACAGTCATCCAGACTGTGTTCCTTCTTATACCAAAAGGAAAGAAAAAGACTTTGAAGCATTTCTGTGTCCACGTATGTAAGTCATATATCCACCTTCTGGTTTGGGAGGTGGAACGCCCCCAGGGGAATAGGATCCAAAGGGGAAATTCCTTAATATTTCCAAAAATATTTTCATATCTCTAATATAATGCTCATTAGTCCTTTTGGAATTGATACTCTTCATCATTTTAGGGAAATAGATTTCTAATCATGTTTAAACTGTCTTTGAATTTTGAATGTAAGCAACTGGGGAGCATGTTTTAAAATTAATATGCCAAATTAATACATTTTCTTATGTGGAATCTTCCCATGTTCTTGAGATAACTAGATTGTGGTATATTAATATCTTAATGTATTATAAATTCTATTTGCTATTTTGTTAATTCCAAAAAGGTTAGTCTTTTAGCTTATCTTTACATTTAGCATCACTAGGGCCTTCTATTATTTTCCTTCTGGATGTTCGTTCCTTTCCTAAGTTGAGTACTCTCTCCATGTCTTAAATATCATTTTCATTATTATAATTTTCTAAAAAGAATAGTATGAAATAATACAGTCTTACCTGTTGCTAACCAGATTACAGTCCAAGGCTTGAATTCAAATTGAAAAGTAGTGGACAGGGCTTCCCTGGTGGCGCAGTGGTTGAGAGTCCGCCTGCCGATGCAGGGGACGCGGGTTCGTGCCCCAGTCCGGGAAGATCCCACGTACCGCGGAGCGGCTGGGCCCGTGAGCCATGGACGCTGAGCCTGCGCGTCCGGAGCCTGTGCTCCGCGACGGGAGAGGCCACAACAGTGAGAGGCCTGCGTACGGCAAAAAAAAAAAAAAGTAGTGGACAATGTGGGAGAGTATCCCCAGGGAATGGGAAGAATTGGCAAGTGGGTTGATGCATGTTTAGAGCTTACTAGTCCCAAGATGAGCAGAGGGAGTGAGGGGCAGCACATAAAGTAATATTTATTGTTAATTCATTAGCTTCTTCAGTTGGCACATCTTTTTCCTGATGACATATGATATGGAACATCTTTTCATATGCTTATTTGTCATCTGTACATCTTCTTTGAAGTGTCAAGGTCTCTGGCTGCTTTTCTGATCGAGTCATTTGTTTTCTTATTGTTGAGTTTTAAGAGCTCTTTGTATATTTTGGAAAACAGTCTCTTATCAGATAAGTCTTTTGCAATTATTAGTTGGCATATCTTTTCAGGTTTCTTTTAGGAAAACTTTGGAGCCCAAATTCAATGAAAATGTTTGGTTACTGTTCTATAGCCATAGAAAAATCTTTCATTAGTTAAAATCTGAAGTTTATCTTTACAAGTAACTTCAGTCCTATTGTAAGATACGTATATGTTGAGAGAGAAGATGGATAAGAGTGAGAGCAAGGTGGTCTAGTAAAAAGTACCCTGAACTTGGGTCCAAAGACCCAGCTCTATCACTGGCTAGCTGTGTGATCTTGAGCAGTTTCCTTAGTATCTGTAGATTTGTTTCCTCCCTAGCAAATAAGGTCAGACTTCTGTGATTCTTATTGAATCTTCCAGCTCAAAGGTTGTTTGACTCCAAGACCTCCCTTGCTCTCTTGATCTGATGCAGTATCTACATTGGTCAGATCTGCAGGACCTTGCCTGGTACCCCTCTCACTGATGGATCACACTCTCCTTGTGTGTGAGACCTTTTCACTTGGTCTTCTAGTAAAGCTGCAAGGAGAGCAACTGTTGGAGACGGTTGCTGGTTGTATCTGGCCTGAGAGGAGGAGATTCTGAGGGAATCAGTATCTGCCTGGGAATATTGCAGGCACTCTCATATAAAACAGTTTATACTCTTTTTAAGGGACACCAGGAAATAAAGTGAATGCCTACAAACCATATGAAGTCTGATTTTGGCTAAATGTAATATCATGGCTATCAGACAAATGGGCTTGAATCCCAGTGTTGTTACCAACCACTGTATGACCAAAAACGAGATACTTCACCTTTTCTGTATATCAGATTTCTGTAAAAGAGAAGTAGTAATAGCTATCACATAGGGTTTTTTATTTGTAAAACACCGAGCATATTACTTGGCTTGAAGAATTCAGTAATAGTTGCAGCTTCTCAAAGTTGCTGAAAGATGGAAGAGGATGTAGTAAGCCCCCTTTGTCTGGGCATGGTACACAGGAGCTGGGTAGAAAGATGTGTGTGTTGGGGAAGGCGCAGGGTGGGAGAAGAGCAGAGGAGATTCACATGCTAGATGGAGTCTTGACTGGGTGTGCATTAAGGTGCCTTCCAACACCGTGGCTTATCTTAAAGGCCATGATTGAGCCATACCTCGAAACCCACATCCTGGCTGTCACTCTAACTAGATGTGGGGCCATGGACAAGTTACCTGACCTCTGTAACTAGTATCCTTATTCCTTCAGGTGGGTAGTACAGTTTTAGCATGCACAGCTCAGAACATTGATTGTAAATCAAATAAAACATAGTACAAAAGCATTTTCTAAACTCTCATCCCTATATAACTCTAAGGGATTATACTTATAATATCTATTCAATAAACAATGAATTTACTTTTTCTCTTTCCCACCAGGAAGTTATATTGTGAGCCAATCCTGGAAATAAGCCAGAAATCAAATTATATTATCATTTGGTATTCCCAGCGACCCTGAGTTTTTCAAATGCTGTTTTCCTTTTTGCTCTGGGTACAAGCAACTTATATCAGCTGTTCAGGACTGTGTGTATGATCATGGGAACACATGCTGGGGGTGAGGGTGGGACCAGAATAGGTAAAGATCCAGGAACTGATACTTGGGCTGAGTCTCGAAGGATGAGAAAGGTATTAGCCAGGGAGACAAAGGAGCATGAAGACTTCCATGCAGCACAATGTGGGTAAGGACACAAAGGGGAGAATGGGGGTGGTAGAGATGTAGGGAACAGTTCCAGCTGACTAGAGAGTCGCGTGCGTCGGAAGGTCAGTGGTGGACACACACTCTGTGGGAAGGCAGGAACCGTAAATGGAGGGTCGTGCCATCAGGGACAAATTCATACTTTATCCTAAGGGCAAAAAAACATATATAGGAGTTCTTTAACAATACATTTAAAGTGTTCTAAAGGAACACTTGTTTTCTATGGACAATATGAAAAAAATAGAGAAATGAAAAGAAGGGGGGAAAAAACATCCAGTATTCTACTACCAAAGAAAACTCCTGTTAACATTCTGCCCCACTGAAGCGTTCTGATCAAGGTCATACAGAGACTGTCTGGTTTGCTTCTGGTAGCAGTGTGGAAAGCAGACTGAAAAGGAATTGAACGTAAAGCAATTTTTGGCAACACTTTTTTTGTTCTGAAAGTTTGAGGAACTGCTGACTATCAATAGAACTCATGGTTCAGCCCTCCTGTTTCTCTAAGACGTCAGTCCCTTTAACTCCTACAAAGCTGTTCTGCCTCAATCTCACCAATTAATCACAACCATCAAGTCATGCCTCAGCAACAATCTGGGCCTCTGGGCCTGCATCCCCAAATATCATTCCCATCCCTCCCAAAGCAGCTGAACCAACATCTTTTGAGGCCACCAAATGGTGGACACATCACTGGCACACTCAGTGTCTGCACTTGGATTGCAGCAACCTTCTCCTGACAGATTTCCTAAGAGTATGCACATAGGGACCTTCATTCCCATGAAGGGCTGCAGGGTGACCAGCCTACTGCCCACTTAGGAGAACTTCTGGAGGAATGGTACAAAGGGCATTCTTGACCCTCCTCTATGATCCAGACCACTGAGGTGCTGCAGAGTGGGGCCAGTTCAAGTCTTGGATAAGGAGATATTCAGTCTTCCAGAGTGACCTGGGAATACAGGTTACCTTCACATAGGAAAAAATGGTGTTTTACCCTCCCTACCTTAAAAGGTTTTAATGAAGATTCAGTGATCTTAGTACTTTGGAAAGATGTAAAATGCCATGAATACGGAGAAAATTGGCTCCTTTTTGGCCCAGCACCAACATAGCTATTAAAATGTAATTTATACCCTATGAGTAACCCAGATATAGGAACACCTGACCATGGATATGTAATAAATTTGATGGACTTATATGTGGGTATATATATATATGTGTCTGTGTGTATATATATGTACTTATATACGTATTTATATGTAAAATCCTAACCTGGGGTAACCAAAATCACTCTTCTAGGTCTAAGCATTCCTGTTCTTTTACCTTGTTAAACTAATACAGCCTATCCCCACCCACCTTACACACTCTGTTGTTGATCTCAGCTCTCTGGGTGGTATTTCCTTGGGGGGTGGGAAAGTGATAGAAGAAGCCCCTTGAATTAAGACTCGAGATAAACATCAACAGAGAGGCTGGAGTGACTTTATCCAAACATAGGACACTTTGGGGCTCTGAGGCAGGCCATTTGGTGGCTGGCATATGCAACATCCATTCTAAATCCCATGAGTGACCTTATTAGAGAGGGGGTGGGGTTGGAGGAGGTATGTTACCTGCATCAACCTCAAAACAAAATATTTGATCAGTTTCTTAGTTATCTGATATTCCCAGTTTTTTTGACTCTACCAAACAACTCGTTTTCTCCAGATGGAGAAATGCTTTTAGATTCAGTTTGTGATACATACCATTTTTAGTATACTCAAAATTTAGACCAAATATCTGTGTGGATAAGGCTAGGGATGAGTGTGGAGAGAACATGCTGAATTTCCTGATGAATTGAATTCAACTAGTATTATATGCCTAGGCCAGTGCCAGATACCAGAGATACTAAAATAAATGATACATCTGGTATACATAGTCTAGCTATGCTTGTTGCATTATTGAGATGGTTTTTGGAGTGTGAGTTTATTGAACTCTACTTGCTACCCAGTCCCTTTCACTAGCAAAATTCTGCCCAGGCTCAGTCCATCTCAGCAATGGAGTTTCTCTTGCATGCCAAGATAGCTAGCTACTTCTTAGAATTCAGCTTGTAAGTCCTACCTACTTCTGGGTGCTATATTCGAAGTCTCTTAGGAAATTTTAGTTGGTTTTTTTTTTCAGCTTATCTTAAATTTTTCAGGAATTAATATGAGGCAGGTCAAGAAGAAAAACTGAAGAGACTTGTCAGGGATGACACTGCTTAATAAGGGACACGGGAGTTGGGACTTAGATCCAGGTCTTCCAAGCCCAGTCTCCATCATCTTGGCAAATAGCAGCCAATTGCAGGACACCACTTCTGACTGGATGACCACAGATTTAAGACACTTGAAATTAATTCAGTAACTGGTCTGAGACCCTGGTGCATTCTTTGTTCTCCTGGGTCTCACCTTATCCTGAAGGAATGTTGCTGTGATGGGGACAATTTGAGAAGAAAGGCTGGCCTGAGCTCATTCATTACAGTCAAAACCATTTGTTTTGTTAACCTCATGTGAACATTACAAATGTGTGATGGAGCAGAGGCCACATCCTTCTATAGATTAGCAATTTCTTGAGTCAACATGGCCCCTTTACCTTGACCTTCAAAGAAAACACTTCAAAGGAAAAAGTCAAGGTCCTCTTCAGATGGTGGGAACTCTGAGATGGCTCTTGCTTTGAACTCAGAGGGCTTGAGTGTCAATGCCAACTGGTTTGACTTGACTATATGTGAGCATCTATATGGGTGGGTGGGTGGGACTCTCTCTCTCTCTCTCTCTCTCTCTCTAAATATGTTATGTGTTGTTGGTGTTCTTCTTTCACATCTTTTAAATGGAAAGGCCTGTGGAACAACACGATATGGGAAAGTTTCCCACAGATGGGTTTAAGGAAATGAACTTGTGTTTTTTGGTTTTTTGTTGTAACATCTTTAATGGAGTATAATTGCTTTACAATGGTGTGTTAGTTTCTGCTGTATAACAAAGTGAATCAGCTATATGTACACATATATCCCCATATCTCCTCCCTCTTGCGTCTCCCTCCCACCCTCCCTATCCCACCCCTCTAGGTGGTCACAAAGCACTGAGCTGATCTCCCTGTGCTATGCGGCTGCTTCCCACTAGCTAGCTATTTTATGTTTGGTAGTGTATATATGTCCATGCCAGTCTCTCACTTCGTCCCAGCTTACCCTTCCCCCCCCCATGTCCTCAAGTCCATTCTCTACGTCTGTGTCTTTATTCCTGTCCTGCCCCTAGGTTCATCAGAACCTTTTTTTTGAACTTAAGTTTTTATAGAGAGTGACCACGTGTTCTCAGAGGACCATGTTTTAAACAAGAGCAGCCAGGGGTAGAGTCTAATCCCTGGTATTTTAAAAATCTGGGTTTGGGGACACAAACAGCTCCGTTTTCCCATCTTCAAATCAGCAGGCTCTAATGCAGCCAACACCAGCCAGAGTACCCGAATCCCCCCTTCTGCAATCACAAGAATTCTCAGAGTTTCACAGTCTCCATCTGGAGCTATAGTTGTGCCTCCCAGTCCTGCCAGTGTACTAGAAAGTTCGTTAAAAAGTTAAACATAAAATGTAAACATAGCTGTTTTTATCATATTAAATAAGCTATGAGATAGGAAAGAGGCAATTAGGCCCAATTATAGTATATCTAGTTACAGTTGAGGGCCCTTCCCCTTGGAAAGCAAGGCCTTGTGGAAAATAACAAACTTACACTTGGATTTCTCTCTGCTCTTATTTAATTAAAGTTAGGGAATGGAGTGGTCGCTACAACCTTGAGTTCAACACAGTTTTATCAGCTGGTGAGAAAACCTTTTCCCATCAGCGAACGTGAGTGGAAGAAAAGCTTAGCACAGATGAGAAGAGGAAGTGCTTGGGTTTGCGCAGCTATTGCTTTAACTATCTCTGCTTCCAACAAACGTGATGAGAGCCCCCTCTCCTTGTTCTTCTTTGACAACATCTGATATTTTCTCTTGCTCATTCTTCCAGATACCTTTTAGAATCATTTAGGCAAATTCTAAGACTTCCTTGTTGGCATTGCATTAAATTTGTAAATTATTTTGGGAAGAACCGACAGCTTCGTGGCATATATTCATCCTACTCAGGAGTGCAATGCATTACCTTCCTAGAATATCTGCACTAATCAATACTTCTACCAGTAATGTAGGAGAGTGCCATTTCCTCCACATTCCCATCTACCAGTAGTTCAGTGGAATTAGTGAATCAGTTTGTTCAACAGTTAGTCAATTACTACTACTAATAAAAGGATGTATTCAAAATAATCACAACTCTAGAGTTTTGCAGTTTCTTCATACACACCACACACATCTCATATGCATTCTGGGAAATATTCTAGGAAGATAACTTAGCAGGTGAGTCAATTTTGAAACTCCTTTCTAGGAATTTGACACCTAAATTAAACTTCAGGGCTGTGAAAGAGGGTTTAGGGACAAGGATGTTAATTGCCTCCTATTAATAACAGCCCCAAAAAATGGAAACCTCCAAGGTGTCCAACAGCAGAGGTTGAACTATGACATATACTGTTGGTTGAATACTATGCAGATATTCAAATTCATGTGTAACAGGAATGACAAAGGACATTGTTCATAGTAAATGTTGAAAGAAAACAAGTTTCAAAATAGTGTAATTGTGTGATCCTAATTCAGTAAGGAGAGAATATATGTACACAAAAAATGCTGGAGTTTGTCTCAGAACACAGGTTTATGGGAAGTTTTCATTTTCATTGTAACTTTCTAGGCTTTTTTTCTTAAATTTTTCAAACAAAAAACAAATATTCTTTTTGTCAAAAGGAGAACACTTTCATACGTCCTATAAAGTATTCCTAAGTGACTTGTATTTTTGGTTGCTAGTAGGTAGAAGTGAGGAATCCATACTTTGAATCTGATTTTTTAACAGAAATACGTTGATTTGAAATATATACTCAATAAATACCATTCTGCTCCTACTTTTGTAATAGTTTTATTAAGAGGCATCACTTATTCTTGAATGCCTTTTTTAGTCTGTCAAGATGATCTTGTTTTCCTTGTTAAACCTGTTGTACTCTATTATATCAGATTTCCTTATAATGACCTATCCATGCATTGCTGGAACAAAAGCTCTATGTGGTCTTAGTGTTACTAGTAGGGTAACCATGGACAAGTTACATTCTCTGTACCTGTTTCTTCATCTGTTTAAAAAAAAAAGGCACCTCACAGGGTGTTAAGCTGATTCCTGAATCACTGTATGTGAAGCACTCAGACCAGTTCCTGGCTCATAGAAAGATCTCTATAAGGATGAGCTGTTGTTTTTATTTTTATTATTATTATCATATTACAGTCTTTTCTTGTATTTCATTTAAGACCTATATTCCTAAAAGAACTTGGCCTGTAGTTTTTCTTTCTTTCTTGTTGTAATGCTATGTTGATCAGTTTTTGGTACCAAGGTTATGTTTGCTTTGGATAATGAACTGGGTAGCTGCCCATCTTTTGCAACATTCTGGAACAATTTACATCACTTGCATTTACTTCAAAAAAGGAAGTACAACCAGTCAATTACACAAAATGGTTAGTATGCCAAGTTATAGAACATGATACAGCTAATCATACCAGCATTCCCAGGTATATTATAATGTGAGCCCAATAAATGTGAGTCATTTAATTATACCATTTTCAATTTAATTCCATAGACATTTATGAGATATATTGTTCAGTAAGAAAAAGAACTTACAGAACAGCATGTGAAACATGACCCAGTTTTCTTTTACAATTGTTTTATATATACACACACACAAGCATGTGTGCACATTCAGTTGGGTGAGTGTGTGTTTGTGTGTGTTCTCTCCAAAAGCTACATGGTAATTTCTAAGGAGCGCTAGTAATTAAGGTAACTTTTAAAATTGTTTTCTCCCCTTTTTTTTCACCTGTTTTATAATAATGAATATATGTTACCAATGTAATCAAAAACCAAAGACGTTTTAAAGCTCTATGCAAATTTATGGTTATCTACTCAGTACAGACCTTGTGAGGATGGAAAAGATCTATGTGATCCACTCCCTCCTCTCAGGAATTCTGTAATCCAGATCTAGATGAAGTGGAAACAGACAAGTATGACATGGTTGTACAAAGAGACGAGCCAAGGGCTGGTGGAAAGGTGACCAACCTTCTCAGTTTGCCTAGGACTGAGGGTTTTCCTGGATGCAAGACTTGCCAGTGCTAAAACCCAGGTAGTGCCCGGCAAACTGGGTAGTCACCCTTGCTGGGGGAGCCTATAGCAGAGCAGTGCTGACCAAATGTCCACGTGCTTCCCTATATTTCCCAGACTCCCCTGTAGGTCATTTGGAACCTTACGATTAAGCTTTCGCCAGGGGGAATGTGAGTGGAGTGATGGGTTGCTTCCATCCTGAGACAGTTAAGTGTGGGTGTGCATTCTACAGATCCTTTCTCTTCCTCACCATTGGAAGCTGAAAGTTCTGAGATGGCAGAGTTGATAGATGGAATCAGCTGGAATCCCTGAGTCACTGTTGGAGAAGAGCTACCAAGGAGAGCTGCTTGACTTACGTCAGACTGTGATATGAGTGTGCGATAACTGGGTTGAGCCCCTGAGTTTCAGGGTTTATTGGTTAAGGCAGCAGAGCATGGTGATATTCTGACTAAAACAGAGCACAAAGGGGAGAGATCAGAGAAGACTTGATAGGAGAAGATGTTTAGACAAAGCACGAAAACTTGGTAACATTTCCACATGAAGAAGTGAATGGTGGGCAAGGGGCAGTCCATGTGAAAGCAAGGGCAGCTAGGCAGGGGAGAACAGGGAGTAGTTCAAGAACAAGAAGTGAACTAATAAAAAAAATGGAAAAAAAAAAAAAAGAACAAGAAGTGGTCCTGTGTTGGGAGATGAGGCTGGGAAGGTTAGTTGTGCAATTTGAGAAAGGCCTTGAACTCTTCCTTTAAAGTTGATGCTTTATTCCAGAGGCAACAGACAGTAACTGGACATTCTAAGCAATAATGTATCACAGTCAGAACAATGTAAAGAAAAGGTTAGATAGGAGGTGCTGAAATCGAGTCAGATGTAGGACCACTTCAGAGGTGATGACAGTCATCAGTAAGTCCAGGCAGTAAAACTAGAGCAAAGGTCATAGGTACATAGCGATATTTGGGAAACAGGAGTTACTGGACTTGGCTGCTCCAAATTGGAATATCTCGTAAATTGAATTGTAAGTTGAAGGTGATGCTGAGGTTTCTACCTCTGTGCTCTAGAGGATGCTGCTGTTCATAGAAACAGGGAAGCAAGGACGAGAAAAAGGGTAGGAGAGAAAACAACAGAGGTGATTTGGGAAGGAAGAGAAGAGCGTGAAGGATTCTGAGAAAGAAGTCATAGAAGTGGAGGAGAACCAGGAGAGCACAATATTCCAGAAATAAAAGGGAGGAGACAATTACAAGAAAGGAAAAACTGGACCAGGGTTACAGCCTGCAGACAGGGTGGGTAGACCAAGAACTGAGAAGGGACTATTGGCTGTTATATCAATATTTAGCAAGTTATTTAGAAGAACATCTCACAAGGTGGCTAACACAGAAAGCAAATAAAGGAGTTTGGAGTGTGGGTCACGGGAGTGTAATGAATGATAGGACCTCAAGAGTTTAAGGTAGAAGCAGCTGGCTAGACTGCTTTTAATTCAACAGCTATTTAAAAAAAATGTTTTGTTATTTATTTTTGGCTGTGTTGGGTCTTCGTTGCTGCCCGCGGGCTTTCTCTAGTTGCGGCGAGCGGGAGCTACTCTTCGTCGTGGTGCGCGGGCTTCTCATTGCGGTGAACTAGTGTCCCCTGCATTGGCAGGCGGTTTCTTACCCACTGCGCCACCAGGGAAGTCCCTCAACAGCTATTTTTAAGCTCAGTATCTGTCAGGTCCAGTATCTGAGGAATATACTGATGACCAAGATGTACTCTGTTCCCTCAAAGAGCCTATAATCCAGTGAGGGATAACACAGGATAAATAGGCACTTTCAATACTGTGAGGTAAATGCTAAGACAGGGTTACAAAGTGCTCTGAGAGTACGTGAATTGGTTCTATTTTGGTTTCTGCGCGTCAGGGAAGATTTCCTGGAGGAAGTTCTCTAAAAGCGGAGGCGGCCAGGGTGTGAGACAGAAAGTAGGGAGTTGGTCAGGCGATGACATAGGGTGGAGGGGTGCAGGGAGAGACAGTATTGGACACAGCAGGTTCAGAGGCTCAGAAGAGACAGACTGACACTTGCAGGGAACTACCAGTGGTTTGACCTGGCTGGAGTTTAGAGGTAGGAAATGCAGAGGTGAGGATGGATGAGTCTTAAGGGTCAAATCATTAAGGGTCCTTTAAAGAAAGGAGAAGGGTAGATGGCAGTTTGAGGGGGCACCAGTTTGGGGAAGGAGGTACTAAATTAGAGCGTGGTGAGCTGAATAAGAAGAGGCAGTGGGAAGGGGTAGATGGGAGGAGATGAACATATCCGTGGGGTTGGTCAGAGGGGTACGGATTGGCCTTCAGTCCTGGCACAGAAAGAAGGGAGAAGCAGGTAAGTACAGGAGGATGCCAAGGTGGTGGGAGCTGAGGACGCCTGGCTTTCATCCCCCCAATAAGACAGGAAGCATGCAGTTACCTGAGGTTAAGAGGTCACTCTGTGCATGGTTGACGGTGCGTGAAAGCTGAAAAAACTTTGAAATAGCAGCTGCAGTGTCTGTGATAGGGAGTCAACTGGGATGTATTAAAGGGTTGCTGCAGTTTTAAACCTCAGCTGGGTAAAAGGCTAGAGATAAGTGGCACTAGAGGAAAACCTTAGACTAGGAGGGATGGACTGCTCTGTTTAGTGAGACTTTCCATTCCTTTGCTGTCCTATGGCTTCTACAAAAGGATGCCTAACTGGATACATTGCCCGTGAACATGAGCCTTATTAAAGCTTTTCTATTCTTCCCTAGATCAGTGGCTATTTCCTCCTCTTTCACAAGATGTGTACTGATTTTTTCTTTTTTTTTTTTTTTGCCTGAGAATGAAAAAATTAGATTGACCTAAATATTACTTGACTGTAGTTTATTTTATCCAGAAACACTGGCATGGTTTATAGTTACCCTTGTGCTCTGAATAAAAATTACAAATACAGGACTCTAACATTACCTTAGCTAATTTTGCCTGCCTTGCTCTATATACACTTTTTTTTTTACAATTATTTGTATATGCAAATAAACACTTTGTGAAATTAATGTGCATGTTCACTTAACCTCTTTTGTTTTATTTTGTTTTTTCTTTTCTCATTGTTACATTCTCAATCAGTAAGGTGACTGGGAATAAATGAATCCAAAGAAAAAAAATTTTTTAATTAAAAAAAAATAAAGGGTTGCTGTGAAGTAACAAGGGCCCAAACATTTCCTTGGGCCTTTATCAGCTAGAGGAAATGGTCTGTTCTTTTCTTTAAATATTTATTAATGTAAATACTCTTGCTCTCAAGATACCCCTCCCCACTGCTTGGGAAAGGAGAATCTGGTGTCCACTAGTGGTTTTCTCTGTGCTTCAGGAACTGACACTAAACTTGCGAAGTGTCTCATTTCTTGCTTGGAGGCCCCAGTGACCAAAGCTGGGAGCTCAAAGAATACCCAGGTCCTAGCTTCTGTCTGATGAGACTTGCAAATCTGGGGCACAGACCAAGCCAGGCCTTTCTGCAAGGGGGAGTAAGGCAGCCTGCCAGGTGTGCTCTGCACTTTGAGATGACTCCTAACCTCCATAAGAGTCACTCCTGTGGGCAAGAGAGTGCCTAAAGAAAAACATTTTTTTTTTTAATGTGCCACTCGTGGGTGAGCAGGGCCCCACATCAAAAGTGACAAGTCATGTTGATAGGATGGGATGAGAGGTCATGTTTGCTCTGTGGTCTTCCTCTCAAGAACATATAACCCCAGTCTAATCATGAAGAAGAATATGAGACAAATCCCAGTAGATGGGCATCTTGCAAAATACCTGACTGATCCTCTTCAAAACTGTCAAGGGCAACAAAGACAAGGAAACTGAGAAATTGTCACAGCCAAGAGGGGCTTGAGGAGATAGGACAAGTAATTATAATGTGGTATCTCAGATGGGATCCTGAAACAAAAAGAAAAGGATGTTCAAAACTAAGATTTGAATAAACTGTGGACTTTGGTTCATAATGGTGCATCAGTATTGGCTCTTTGATTGTAGCAAATGGACCATTCATACATATGATGTTAATACTAGGGGAAACTGAGTGTGAGGTGTATGGGAACTCTCTATTCTGTCTTTGCCATTTTCCTGCAAATCTAAAACTTTTAAAATTTAAAATTCTTAAAAAGTACCATCAATAATAATACTTTTGTATGGTGACCCAAAAACGTAGACCAGGAGGAAGGAGAGCCCATCAGTGCCGCAGCATTTGTGGTCACATCAGTTCAGCATTCTCAGGGTTCGTTCATTCTCAGAAATATCTAAGACATGAGTTAATGTGGGACCTTGAGTATTCTTTTAAGAGAATAGCAGCTTTTAAGTAAATAGCAGCTCAGTGCAGCTTGTTTGGTTGCACTTAAATCCCCTTTTGTCTGGTGATAGCTCCATTTCTGTCCATATTCTTAAAATAAGCTAACTAGGTCAGGAATGGAGAACACTCCAGGCCTGACCACACCCTCCCCTCTCCTGTGGGCCACATGGTCTTTCTCTGGTCCTGTTCCCTCTGCTGTGCGCTGGCTTACTCAGCTCTCTTCTGACCAGCTTGAATGTGGCCTCCATCTGGCCTGGCCTCTCCTCCCACCACAGGACAGTCTCCCAGCTGTCACGCCTGACACTGTCCAGCCTCTGTGCTTCCTAGCTCTGGAAGATTCCTGCAAGAGAACACTCTTACTTAATTCTTTTTGTTTTGGAAAAGGTTTATTTGCAGAAAAGTACAATGAATAATACAACATATGTATTTCCCCACACAGGGTTAACACGAATTGGCATGTTATCATATTTGCATCCTAACTTTTTCCCTATGTGTATGTCTTATCAAAATTACACAGCATATGCTTAAACTCTCTTTTGAAAAGTAAAATATTGCAGATAAAATTCTTTTGGGCCAGCCAAATCCTACTTCTTCTCTCCCTCTCCGGAACCAATCACTATCACTCACCATCAGTTCTGATGTAAAGTGTTTAGTTCTCTCTCTCTCACATACACCCATAAATAATACATGGTATTCTGTGCATGTGTGTTTTCATTTACATAAGTATTATCACATGGGATGACTTTCCTTTTTGATTCGCATCATGATTTTGATATATATCCATATTAAAACATACAAACCTAGTTCAGCCCTTTTAACCACTACATATATTCCATCCAGTAAATAGAATAAAAGTAAATAAAAACACATTTCATTTATCCATCTCCTATTGATAAAAGTGTAGGTAGTTTCCAATTTTTCAACTCTGCCATGAAATCGCTTATCCATGTCACCTTTTATATTTGAAGGAGAGTTTTCTGTTGGGTAACTAAAAGTACTTCCAAGTTCAGTCTCTGTGTGTTGGAGAGATGATTTGATGAGCCCAGCTGCTTTTTTTCACATCAGATCTGTTGGGATCATGGAGAAGGCCTCCTAATAAAGAACACTTCTCTTCCCAACTCAAGTTCTGAATAAGCTGAAAGTAAAATGCAGGACCAATAGAACCTTTATTGCTGGTAACCTCCAGGTTGGAGGATGAAGCAGTGGTGAGCCATGTGGGTCTGCAAAGGAAACTCCATGCATGAACAGACTACCGTCCATCACAGAGAGCTAGGAACTGGGCTGGACTCCGCTCACCTCTGTCCTTCCAGCCACCCAAGGGCCAACTTTGGAGGAACAGCAGAATGCATGGCCCTCTGGAGGCAGCCTACTCTCAAGAGCATCAGAGAAGTCACTCCCTGGGGCACTGGAAAGCCAGGAGAGCATTTCTAGAACAACATGAGTCTACAGCAAGTAGACTTTTTTTTCTTTTTTTTTTAGTCATGGCACACAGGATCTTTTAGTTGCAGCATGCGGGATCTAGTTCCCTGACCAGGGATCGAACCTGGGCCCCCTGCATTGGAAGCACAGAGTCTTAACCACTGGACCACCAGGGAAGTCCCACAAGTAGCCTTCTTAATGATATGCCACTAACTTGTTGTTTTCAGGGACAAACTATAATAATGTGCAATGAAAACTTGTTTCATTGAAGCTATAATAGAAATGACTTATTCAGGTATGGGCAAAGGTGAGATTCACCCAAACTCCAGAGCCCCTTTTTCACTTCCCACTCCAGAAACAAGGTAGAAAAGGTGAATATATGATTCTATATGGTGACATTTTAAGAATGAGCACTATGTATATGGTGACATTTTAAGAATGAGCACTATGTCCACTTGGAGAATAATAACAATGTCAATTTTATTGAGCACCTGCTATGTGTCAGGCTTTATACTAAGTGCTTTATATAAAACAATCCCATTAGGAAGGTATTATTCACCCCATTTTGCAGATGAGGAGACTGAAACTCAGGTTAAGTAACTTTCCCAAGAAATAGGAGCAGTGGGCAAGGGGCACCCACAAAGGAAAATGAAGGATAAGGAAGGGAACTAAAGTAGCAGAACCTGGACACAGTGCCCAGGAGGAGCACCAGGACTGAGCTGAGAGAGGTGCCCACACCAGTGGTCCTAGGGGCCCAGCCATACCCTTAGTTCCATCATTTTGCCCTATCTGAACTTCAGTCTGTTACAAGTCCGTTTTTTCCGAGTGCTTCAATTAACATTCTGAATCCTTCCTGGGTACTGATTTCGCACTTCATTTGGACAAGCAAGAAAGAGATTCTGTTGTTGTGAGGAAACTGAAGCAAAGTTTATTTGGTGATTTTTCCCTTGCTCAGGGCTCTGGATAGTGGTTTTGAAAATGGATTCTGGTTTTAGAAACTAATCAGTTCCAGACAAATTCAAGAAACCATTTGGGGTCATTCAATAATTATTTAAAAATTAGCACTTAAATTTTTAAATTATAAAAATAACAATACATGCTTATTGTGGGAATTTTAGAAAATGAAGAAATGTATGAAGGAGAAAACACTTATTCCTAAGGCCACAGCCAACAGAGACAATCCCTGCTAAAATCCTAGTGTTTCTTTCCTCTGTGTATGTGTGTGTATATATTTTAATGACATCATACTGAATATACATCTTGAATCTTTTTCACTTAAAAATACACCATGAACACTGAACAAATATGAGTCACTACCTTTTTTTTTATTATTCTAAGTGTTTACTGCACGCTTTACATGCATTATCTCATTTAATTAAACACAAACCCCAAGAATAGTTTCTATCGTTATTCTAATTTCATAGATGGAGAAACTGGGGCTCAGAGGCCTTGTAAGGTCATTTGACTTCTAAGCTATCCTTGTTACTGAGTTTTATTTTTTATATGTTTACTAGCCATCTACGTCTCATCTCCTATTTTTCAGTTAAATTCATCTTTTTCATATCGACATTAGGGACTTATTAAGGGTATTAATGTTTTGGCTTTCAAGTAGAAATATTTTCTTCCTTTTGCCACTTGGCCTTTATACTTTTTTCTAATCTCAACATAGAGAAATTACTAATTTAAGTACTCAAACTATCAATTTTCCTTTATGGTTTCTTTCTTTTTATGCTTAAAAAGGTCTTTCCCACCAAAATATCAAACAAACTATATTTACTCTAGTTTTTTAAGGGCTTCATTTATATATATATATATATATATATATATATATATATATATATATACTTAAATGTAGTACATCTGGAATTTATTTTATTGTGTAGTGTGGGGTAAATATATAATCAATAATTGTCCTACCTTTGTTAATTGACTATAATTTCCTCACTGATTTGAAATGCCATACTTAACACATTATAAATTCTGATGTATGCTGTGGTCTGTTTCTGGATTTCCCCATCTGGTACTATGGCAAACCTTGCAAAGTGCTCACCAAACTCTTTTTTTTTTTAATTACTTCTGGGTAGACAACTAGACTACATTTCCCATGCTCCCTTGCAGTTAGTAGTTACCATATGACTGATAGAAGGTGAGGGAAGAGACGTGTGGCACCTCCAGAATGGCCTATAAAAATAAAACCTCATGAGAGCAATTCTCCAAGATCTTTTCCCTTCTCGGCTGCCTAGAATTGAAAGGATCCCCAAGACAACCCTGGCAGCCCTGTGGTGAGAAGGAGGATCTACAAGGTAGAAGGAGACTGGGCCTCTGAATCTCTCTTTGGAACATAGCTGCTGGCCCATCTGAAATGCCCATTTTTGACTTTATGTGAATGAGAAATGAACTCCTATTATATCTGGGATTATATATTTGTGGGTTCACTTATCTGGTAGCCTTTTTTATTTTTGCAATTCTTGAACATTAAGAATCACTTTGGTTCCCCCCTCAAATTGCAGTTCTTATTGAAATTGCATTAAATTTATAATATGGGAAGAATAATGATTTATATGCTATTTAATCTGCCAATTCAAGATCATACTATGTTCTACAATTAGTTACATATTCTTTTATTATCTTCATTAAAACTGGGTGATTTTCTTCATATGCAGCTTGCCTATTATATATGTTTAAACATGATATTTTTGTGGGATTTTTTCTTTTATATTATACAACTTATTATTCTTGATATATTACATAGCTATCTTTGGTATATTTTAGTATCTGGCCACCATAATGATTTCTTAATTGATTTTGGAAGGTACTCAAGATTTTTTCTGTAAAGGTCTAGATGAGCCATATCGTCTCTGTCAAAACTATTCAACTCTGCTGGTATAGTTCACAGGCAACCACTAGACAACATGTAAATGAGAAGACATGGTTATATTCCAATAAAACTTTATTTACAAAAGCAGTCCAGGCTAGATTTGGCCTTTGGTACATAATTTGCCCACTCCGGTCTAAATAAATCACATTATTTGCAAATAACAATACTTATTTTTTTTTCCGTTTTAAGACTTACAGTATTGAGACTTACCTGGTGGTCCAGTGGTTAAGACTCCACACTTCCCATTGCAGGGGACATGGGTTCAATCCCTGGTCGGGAAACTAAGATCCCACATGCCACGTGGTACAGCCAAAAAAATAAATAAATAAATAAATTAAAATAAAAAGACTTACAGTATTGCCTGATTTGGAAGAGAGGGGTGTGTGTGTATGTGTGTGTCTATAATTTTAAAGTTGTATTCCATAGCATTCTATACCAAGTTTATTGCAAGTTTTAAACAGAAAGGATATTCAGTCTTATGCCTTTTGATCATATTGAGATAGTAATGTGACTTTAGTCGTTGACCTATTACTGTATAATTTACATTCCTGGATTTCCCTGTTGCAAATCATCCATGAATTCCTGGGTAACATAATAATCATTCTGTATATTATTCCTGTAATACTATTAGGTAGGATTTTTGCATATTTAATAATATGGGAAATTGGGCTATAAATTTTTTAATCTTTGTCAAATTTTTACTTTAGAATTATGATTTTTTAAATGAATTTTCAAGTGTTTTCATATTTACTTTTCTCAGTAAGAATTTGAGGTTTTTTTTTTTTAATCCTTAGAAATTTGACAAATTGTCAGTCTGGTATACTTTGGGGAGGTAATTACTAAGCAACATTTTTCCATTTCTTCTACAATCTTTGATGTATCTAGGTTTCCTACTTATGGGCTGGGTGAATATTTTGAAGGAGTTGTCAGCATGTAAATATCAAGCTAAAAGAGAAAAGAGTAAAATAACAAGTATTTTAGAAGATGCTAGAAGTATGGGAAGCTTTTTATAAAAGGAAGATATTAGAAGCTAGTATCTTCTTGAAAATAGTTATGTTTCTTTAATTTTAATTGTCTCAAATTGGGCTACCATAGTCCCACTTATGTTGAATGGCCCTAAATAATTCCTGTCCATCAACGGCCAGTTTCCATAAATATACCTCAATAGCCATAGTAGTTGAGGTGAATTATTATAAAACCAAATCTGTTTGGTGGGCAACAGACCAATCAAAGAGAGGAAAAAATCTGGAATGTAAATAGAAAATAAAATTAATAAACATAAATGATGATAATAAAGCATTGAAGGCTGAAAGTCCTTTGACCATCTGCTTAAGTTACTATATAACTGTGGTACCCAGATTTTTCTCCTCCAAGTCTGTATTATGCTGTTTGTTTGACCAAACCTTTCTTCATTGACACCACAATGCTAGCCTGATTTAGCCCAACCTCTTTGACTGATTAATCAAAATTCCAAAATTTTGTATTTCAAATTCTTAGGATTATAATTTGTTCTTGACTCTTGGACAGAGAACTTGCAGAGACTGGGAATGAAAGTAAGGGCAAAATTAATCATATATCTGGGTTTACTGGGGACAGTCTCAACTTACTCTGTGGTCCTGGTGTAATTAATAGTAGTACCTCATTGTACTCTCAAAGTGCCCTTTTATAAACAAATTGTCTTATTACATCTGACCATATAATGCAGTGAGAATAATAAACCTATTCTAAATTAGAGGCTGAGAATAAGTTAACAGGTCAGGTATGTAAGATGCAGAGGGGAGATGCCACAGGGATGGCAGAGTCTTTGAGATCCATGAGCTGATCAGGTACTAATGCTTCCATTCACCGCAGAGATGCCAGAGAAGGAAGCATTGTGATAGAGTGAGCGAATGACTCCACCAAGTCTGTGCTTAAAGATGTGTGAGAAAAGGGAAATGGGTGTACGGGGCTGGGGGTGCAGGTGAGAGGGCACAGGATTGGGAGGTGGAAGGATGGGAAGAAGTGGTGGGGTGAGGAGAGGAGACAGCAGAGCAGGGAAACAGAAAGAGAAATGGGAACTGAAAAGCATCAAATGGAAAATTCTTCTAAATATTGAGTTCACATTTATTATTTTCATGAGGGAAAAACTAAAAAACATCACAATGAGAGACTAGACACTTCAGAAAACAGATGTTGACAAATACTCTCTTTAACCAAACTTGAATCAAGCTCCTGAGTCCTCTTTCAGACTAGGCTCCGACCTTGGGCTCTGTCCTTGGCCTGCTTATTCCATAGCAAGAATCTTGTTAAAGTTAGGTTAGTATAAATCTCCCACTCTTGGTCTGATGATCTTCAATATCTGTCCAAATTCCTCATCCCCCACTTCAGTATCTTTATCACCCTCATCTGCCTTCAGCAAAAATCCTTGTTAGGTCAGTTTAGCAAAGAACTAGCCTATATCTTAGCAATTTTTTATCCATTGACTCTCAACCCTGCTCCTTGGCTCTAAATCCCCACTTTCCCTTGTTGTGTTCTGAGTTGAGCCCCATCTTTCTCCCAGCTGCACAACCCCATTGTAGTAGCCCCCATTGAATAAAGTCTTCCTTACTGTCTTTAGCAAGTGTCATGAATAATTTTTTCTTGAATAATGCCTACCCTAAAATGTCAGCTCTGTGGTAAGGAAAACTATACAAGAAAGATGAGGAAGTGAGAAAAGCACCATCAAATCTTTGGGCTCCAATCCCACTGCCACTGGATAGGAAGGTAGCCTTCAATGGTGAGCCAAGTCCAAGCTTCCTCCTCTAAGCACGAGTTTACATACTGTGTCCTGCCCTGAGCTTTCCTCGCTGTCCAAGCAGAGAATTTCTACATCCAAATTCCTCTCCCACCAACCACTTAAGTGTTGTGTGGTGCTCTATCTCTTCAGCTTCCTGAAAGAGTAGGATGAGAATAAGGCTTGTACTTCTCTGATTCTCCTGACTCATCTGGGAAGAAGCCACCTCACTACTTTGTATCCTGGGACTTTGACCAGTGGCTAAATGCAGAGAACCTAAACGGAATCTGAAACTGGTAGAAAGCCAAAATGAGATAGTAAAATCTGGGACTAAACTATAGAATTCAAGATACTTGATCAAATTGAAATTGTATTTTCTTTGCAATGAGCATAAAGATTTTTATAGATATAGTCACCACCACATTGTTTAAGGTTTAGAAAAGATGGAAACAACCTAAATGTGTAACAAAAAAAGGATTGATTAAATAATGGATGGAAAAGTCATGTGATCAAATATTATGCAGTCATTAAAAATCAGGATTTAGCACAGATGTAGAGAACAAACATATGGAAACCAAGCGGGGGAAGCGGGCGGGGGTGGTGGTGGTGGTGGAGGTGGGATGAATTGGGAGATTGGGATTGACATATACCCGCTAATATGTATAAAATACATAACTAATAAGAACCTGCTGTATAAAAATAAATAAAATTCAAAAAAATCAGGATTTAGAAAATGTATATGGACAAGGGAACTAAACACAATATATTAACTGCAAAAAATCAGATTACAAAATGGTGTGTACAGAATGATTCCAGTTTTGTAAAAATATTGATGCAGGGCCTCCCTGGTGGCGCAAGTGGTTGAGAGTCCGCCTGCCGATGCAGGGGATACGGGTTCGTGCCCCGGTCTGGGAGGATCCCATATGCCGCGGAGCGGCTGGGCCCGTGAGCCATGGCCGCTGGGCCTGCGCATCCGGAGCCTGTGCTCCGCAGCGGGAGAGGCCACAGCAGTGAGAGGCCCACATACCGCAAAAAGAAAAAAAAAAAAAAAAAAATATTGATGCATATATATATATATGCATGCATTTTTTTTAAACTAGGATACATGCCAAAATGATCACAACAGAATACTGGCTGAGTTTATCTTTTTTTTCTACATTTTGAATGTTTACCCAAAAAAGCAAGTGGATGATACTTGAGCATTAAGAAAAGTGTCTTCTTAATTCATTGGGACAAGTAATTTCTGAGAGGTACCATTAAATCTAGTTCTCTGGTCTTTAAAAGACACATAGTTTCTTGACATTCGAGGAATTTTCTGTGTAAGCTGGTGCAGGTCCAGTAGAAGGCAATAAATAATGTGGCCCATCATCTCTAACCTTGATGCTAGATTCCTATAAATTTCTGCCACTCACCAACCTGGGCACGTTGCAACAGGGAGATGAGGAGAAAGGAATCACTCAAGGTGCTAACTTGCTGGTAGAGATGTTGAAGGAGGGTTGCCACTAAAGCCACAACCAAGCCCGAGTGCTCTTTGGCCACAGCTCCCGAAAGATTTCTGAAGGCATCAACAGGACCCAATTTTATTAGGCATTTGCTCTGAGGACAGTTTCATAAGCACTCAAACATATTAGTCTAAGCCAGTGTTTACTAACCTGGATACTTCAGAGATATGAAGTCATATGGAAACCATATCTTATACACTGACTGCATGAATATATCACACCAATTTGTACTGTTTTTCAAATGCATGTAAATACTGCTATGGTGAAAAATACAAACACATTTTTCAATGGTAATGAATTCATAGTTTTTTGTTAAGTATTTCTCAATGAATAGATTCTAAATGTAAACGTCCAGGGACTATCATTTGGGGTTCTTTGTGCTAAAATGTATTGAGAACCACTGCCTCAACCACTTGTATGTTTAACTCAAGCTCCAAGTTCTTCAGAAAGTTTTCTTTAACTACCCCAGGGGACAGTGGTCATCCCTTCTCTGAAATTCTTTTTATTGCACATTAGTCTATCCTGTTATTGTTTCAGCTGGGGTCTTTTTCTCTCCTCAAGTAGACTGGAAGCTGGATGAGAGCAGGGCCATGTTTTCTGCTTCTTTGTCCCCCTCCAAAGCATTCAGGCCATTGGGGACTCAATAAGTAGTGATCATAGCTGTTTCTCTACACTCCATTCAGTCACACTATTTCAGAAGCTCCTCAACTAACAGGAAGTTTCCGTTCTAAAGGGCTAGTCCCAAGGCAATTTTTCGAAGTCCAGAATTAGTGCATTCTCTTTATTTGTACAGGAACTTTGTGCATTTACAAGCAACTTTAAATTCTATCTGATCTGTTGGGCAAAATGGCCCTACTTTCGCTCTGGCTCAAGACTTTGCTCTTTTCCATGAAAGGAGATACATTTGTAAGTAGAGAACTCTTTGTATACTGCAGGCCTTGGCCAGATTGTAGGCAAATACCCTTATCTACATGTTGCTTTATGTCTAATTCCAGATTGTGCTTTCATTATTTCTCTTAGAACTTTCTCTTGCCATCTGCTCTCTGGAAATTATTTTTCTCATTGTTCATAAATTCCAAGTTTGTTTACTCTAGAATACAGGAGAAGCAAAAATAGAATGTTAGGCGGTGAGGGGCAGCCTCTGCCTGAGCTGAGTTTTTTCTGGGGAGTGATAAATGATGCTGAGTTCCCCGTGGGTTAGAGGGCACACAACTTCAAATAACTACAACATCCGATAACAAAGTTTTTCTCCATCATTTGCAATCCAAACACGAAGAACACAGCCCTGCGGACCCCTCATCCTTCATGTTCAATTGTAAATCCTGATTAAATAGCTTGCAGGTGTCAGGATTAAAGTATATGCAGTGGGAGCCTAAACAGAGGACCAGCTGGGTTCCTCATTTGCCAGTTGCAGTTTCTTCTTTGTTTTGAAACTGTTGACAGTACAACTAAAAATGTTCCTTAGGGCCCAGGCTGAGTTAAATAACAAGCAGGATGAGTAAGAGAACAGCTGTAGATATTTTTCTGTGTTTAACATACCTGCCTTGTTGATTTATAGGAAGACCCCCATATAATGTACATTTTGTAATCCAAAACATTTAACCTTTCGAGCCAAGTCTGTGATAGAGACATCAGAAACAGGAAAGGTCTTGATGGGCCTTGTGTTCCCAAATTTTTCCCCCCTCGAAGGAAAAGTGAAATGATGGAACAACTTGATTTTATTATTCCAATGACCGTGGTGATACTGTCTTGGCCTCATTCGATACTCACAGCTAATCAGTGGGCAAGCGACACCATGGAAAGCAGAAAGGCCTGCCCAGAGTAATGCAACTTGGGAATTCCTCTCTCTGCATGAGCTGGATCAAGAGAGCCAGCTCTACACTAATCATCCATCCTGACTTCAGGAAGGGATGTGAACGAGAGCCTCAGTGGACCTGCCAAACCACAGAGCAGGGCTTTGGGCCACTCCTGAGTTCCTTCTTTTGTGCAATAGCATTGATAGGCATCATGAGTTTGCAGACAGTGTAGAGTCCTTAAAATTTGTCTGTGCTTGTGCTTAGCTAGACTATGGCGTTAGGAAACCTCAGTGCAGCAGCAGAATTAAACAAGTTTGAAGGGTAAAATCTAAATCTTTTATGCCATTACTGTCAACTGTGTGCTAAGAACCTATTGCATTCATGGTACTGTAGTGGGCACCAACCTGAAATTGCATGTTTAAAATAGTGCCTATGACTTCTGACCCAACACCCGTTCCTCCCCTAAGTATTTGTTAGGGCCGGTTATGGTCACTCCATTCCCCTTGCTAGGGATTTGTTTGGGAATGGGCACGACCCAATCCTGGCCAATAACACGTGAGGGGAAGTCTGCCAGCTGTTGAGGTATAAGCATATGAACACAAAAAAACAGTATCTTTCTTTTCCTTTGAATACTGCCTTCCTTTGCATATTCTGGTTGAGGGGAGCCAGCATAAGAGCAAAGCCAGCACGTAGAGGTTGGTGATGCTAAGATGCCCAGAGAACTGGGCTTCTCAGTGACATCACTGAGCTGCAGAATCAATCCTGGAATTCACCCTACTTCTGAATTCTAATTCTGTGTGATAGCAAATTTCCTAATTGTTTAAGCCAGTATTACATTGTTTCTGTTAATCAAAAGCATTCTAAGTAATAACTTCTGTTTAGACATGCTACCCTCTAAAAATAATAAAATGTATATGTCAGTGGTGGGGGGACAAAAATATTAGAATAAGATTGAAAACCTGATTTTACCTAAGTACAATAACAAAACCTACTTTATTTTTTCAAATGTAGAACAACTGATTGGATATACTTGCATTAAAGACATGCTTTTAATTAACTGGCTCTCTAGTGGCATCCCAGTTGTCTCAGAACTGATGGGATGGATAGTGGTCCCTTGTTAGTCCATGCACAGCCCAAGCACAGCTTGGATGGGAAGAGCCACCGAGACCAGAACTGACTGGGGGAATTAGGAAAGTCAACATCTGCAAGGATCCTTTTGGAGTCAGGATGTTGGTTTCTGCTGGGTAAGAGTCTGGTGTGAAGAGAAAGAGTGGAGAACTCACTTCACACTCAAGGGACAGCCCCCTTGGATACCCAGCCAGACCACCTTGTTGGCGGTATTATAAGGTGCTAAAGAACTGGGACTCCTAATAAACTGTGATACTTGGGGGGTGGGGCTTGTACTTCCAGTAAAGTGCTTTATTGGTACTATAAGCCCTTAACCATTCAATTACTAGTAGCACCTTCCACTAGGCACTATGAGATACAAACTAAGAAAGCCTAAAGATGGCCTGCAAGGGTCCTAAAACTTCCAAAAGACACAGGCATAGGCCTGTCAATGTGGTGTATTGAACCCTTCAGAGTTCACCAATCTAATGTTTAAGTCCACTCTGCATTGAGCCTTTCCAATTGATCTCCTGGCATCACACTATCTTTGGAAATGTCTGAAGAATATGAAAAGAGAGCTAATAGTCACTGCCAGGACTTATGCTTAGTAAGCACTTTTAGACATGATCTGATTTAATACAGCAGTCTATAAGGTAGGTTATTATTATTCCCACTTTTCAGATGAGGAATTCGCTCAAACTCACAAAGATAAAAAGGCATATTTGCAATTCAGACCAGGACTGTTGAAGCCAAATAAGCCATTAACCACTTCTCCCTACTGCCAAGACCCCATAGAACATTCTCTTCATGTTTTTTTTAAATCATTTTACTGTTGATTACCATAGTCAACATTTGAATTGGCAGAACTGTTCCCGTGACAGACAAGACAGAGACCTGTCATTCAAGGAAGAATAGGTGAAGGTTTTCATAAAGCTTGAGGAGAGAAGTCCCACAGTAACTAACACAAGGATGGCTGCAGCAGTCTCAGACAATGGTGTGCAAGTAGGTAGGAACAAAGGGTGTTCCAGCAGTAGCTGGCCTACGTGTGTTGGCCTGAGACCACTGCTGTTTCCTAGGGGAATTTCTTAATATGTTGGTAAGCAGATCACTTGCAACAGACATGTAAGTGGAGTAGGGTGACACTTTGCAGAATAAATTCTATAAGTTTCTGGGCAGGTTCTACAAGTCTCATTGGTGATAAATGGTTGCTGAATTATGATTCTGCAAAGGTAATCCCATAAATGGACATCCAGGGAATTTTACAACTTGTGAAATTCTTAGGCCAAAAATTAAATAGCCACACAAACCAAACCTACACACCGTGCATTAAAATGGTGCCATGTTAGGCCTTCTGAAAGAATCAGCGGGAAAGATTATTCAGACAGAAGATCCTCATCCTTCTCTGCCAGAAGATTAGCAGGCTCCAGCTGCTCTCTGTTGCTCCAAGTCCTTGTCAGACTTTTCCTTGAGAATCTTTTTCTTCTCCTGATGCTTGGAAGGTAGCACTGTTGGCTCATTTTGATAAAAGCCTAAGCATGGCTGCCAGACCCTGCCCCAGACTTGGACCCACCTCGAGTGCTTCACTCAGAACACTCTCACTCTAGTCCTCTGGAATTCCCAGAAGCATTTAAGGGGCGGGTGAAAATTGTTTTTATTTACTTGGGCACATTATTCAAATGTAAGTGGTACAGTTGAAAGAGCAAGATTTGAATGCATGACAGACCTCTCGCAATCATTATAAGACCCTGTGCTAACTACCTACCTTTTCTGTCTCAATTACCCCTGCAGCAAAAAGGGCGTGTACTACCTGACCCTTAGGAGCAGAGGGATGGGGGGAGGGGTGCTGGTGATGCCTCCAGTGACATGTGTAAAACATTCATGTATGCACGAAATAGGAACTCAGTATTACTTTTTCTCGTCTTCTATACTGACTTATGGCCCCATCGATTGGGCTAGCTATGAAATAACTTAGAAACACAAAGAATTTCCTTTCAATGATTATCGAAAAGCAGCAAAGCAATTCTTATGTGAGCAATTATTACTATTGTAACTGCCTATCGTTTGTCTGTCTACCTCAGTAGGCTATAAGCTTCTTGAGGGCAAGATCTGTGTCTTGTTCATGATGCAATTCCAGCCCCTAGCACATTATAACTACTGGGCTAAACATGGGAGTGCTGCAACAAAAAGAAGTAAAGCAGTGCTGTTACGAACAGAAGATTTGCACATACCTCACTCAGAACAAAACCGCTAAACATCTTGTCTTGGAACATAAATTTTGTGAAAGAAGCTTGAATATTTCCTTTATGATTGAGGATGTTGCTAATGAGTATGAATCTCAATATCTTTATTGTATAGAATGAGAGTCAAAGGGTGGAGTTACTATACTGTAGGTAAAACTCAGATAATAAATACTTGCTAAGTGATTTTATTATGATTCACCTCTTTTTTCTAAAAATAGAGGGCAAGAAAATAAATCCAAAGAATTGATGCCCATGTTAAGTTGAGATACAGTTGGGAGCCCTTTTCTGGTGGGTTGGTTGGTCATCATGAAAATGGCATTGCTTTCAAGGCAGTGATTACGATATTTTCACCCTGCCTGACATCCACCTCAATTTCCATGTTCACGTTCTCTTATTTCCTACAACTGTCAGTTCTAATACCTAATGATACTGTTATTATTCATACGTAGATAGCACTTTACAGGTGAAAATGCATGTGCCACCTTGAATCCTCATAACAAACCTGTGTAGTAAATATTATTATCCACATTTTACCAGTGAGGAAACTGAGGCTCCAGGTCTCGGAGCAAGGAAACAAGCTTAGCCCCCATTCCTTCCCTCGTCCGTTCATTAAGCATGCATTTATTTAGTCCCAGCTGAATGACAGTTATGTTATTGAGGACCAGGGACACATTGTCATATTAAACAGAGTCCCAGCCCAATTGACCCCAAATTGGGAACTCTTTACATTGAACCAAAGAGCCTCCTGTTCTGGAAAAGCCTTTTAACCTCATTACTTTGCTTCTTACCACACCTTCTGGACAGGAGGCCTTCACCTGGGTCACAGTGGAGCCTACTTCAGAAAACCCTGCCTTTAGGTCACGTGCCTTTCTTTCATCCAGTACTGACCACAGAGTTCCCACCAGGAAAATAAAACACTCTGTCTGAAGAGAGCTATTCCCACTTCAGCAATGGTCCCTGTAAGGCCCAGTCAGAATCAAGTAAGCTCACTCCTGTGGGGTCCTCGGTGAGCTGCCCAGACTTGCCAACCCCAAAGGCAATGCTGCTCTAAGGAGGAGAATGTTATGCCTGAACCAGCATCCAAGGCCATTATCTCATTTAATGCTCCAAACAACTGGAGAAGTAAGTGATACCCATCCCATTTTGCAGATAAGGAAATTGAGGTTTAAAGAGGTAACCAGCACACACCCAAGGTTATATCGTTATCTAAGACTAAGCTGGGACTGAATTTAGATCTAATGTGACTCCAAAGCTCAAACTCCCAACCCAGGTTAAATGATAGATACTGTCATCTGAAGAAAGATGGAAATCAGGAAATCCATTGAATGTAAGGAATACATGAAGACATTTCCAAGGCTGCCCCTTGGACTCTACCACTCCTGAGAAGGTAACTTCATATCTTTGATCTGCAAAGGAAACGAAGGCAGGGAGGGCACTTAATTTGGCCAGTCCCCCAGCCAGGTGGTGATAGATCCAGGGCTAACGCAAGGTCGCTTGCCTGTTGGCTAAGTTACCATGCAGCCTTGGCTCACCTGAGCCTGAGAGAATTGGACCATCAGCCAAAACACATTCACAGGAAAATTTTAATTTCCTTGGTGGAATATGTACTTCTTTGAATCAACTACCTATACAGGGTTCCACCTATCTCATCAGACTTCCCCAGCACTCAGTGTCATCTGGCCTGAGATTCTCCTCATTTCCAACAGGCCTCTGGAGCCTCCAGGAGCCGTGAGAGTCCCTATCTCAGTGCCCTGGGTGACAAAGACTGTGTCCCAGGTGCCCAGACGGAGGTCACGGGAAGCCCCAGGTCCACAGAGCTCAGCTCTCCCGTCTGACCGGCATTCCCAGAACCACTTTACAGCAGGGGCCAAAGATCAAAAATTTTATGGGCACTTGGGGAATTATTCCTCTCCAGCCCATCTGCCCTTTCATCTGCACACCCACTGCCCCAGAATAGCAAACAGCTCCTAGCTCCTGAACTGTTTCTCGAAAGACTTCACAGCAGGAAAACAGAGGCTAGAAATATTTCAAAAGCTTGGCCACAGCTGTCTGCAGGAGCCCATTTGAAAGCATTCGAGCAGAAAATCTCCTTCCTTTAAAGCTCCAGTTGCTGGTTTTGCTTGGCTGGGAGAACAGCAGCATCACCTTCACCCTTAGGGCCCCCCGCCCACCTGGGTCTATCCAAGGGGATTTCGAAGCACCCTTACTTAATGGCAGAAATCACATTAAGGGACAGAAGCTTCTAGACCTTCATAACCAAGCACGCCTGTGGTCTGCAAGGGGTTCCCACCACCGCCCTGAGAGAGGATTGCTGCTGTGGAGCACCAGGCTTCGCTGTCACCCAGACGTGTCCAGGTGCCCCACTGCTCTGGCTGTTTCTGGGCTGACAATGAATTTGCAAACTCCAAAGAAAAACCAGTGCAGAAGCATCCTCTATAGAGTAGGGACTTGATTCCTTTATGGGGAGTCCTCCTAAGAAGAATAAAGTCAGAGCAAAACTTTGGACCTAGGCTTGAGGGGTCCCTCGCCTGGTGCACCCTGGCCCTTGTCTGGCCATTCTTCTCCCCATAAAATGAGGAGTATGCAAGCTGTAGGGACTTACCCAGCTAGAGTTCACACCTCCCTTTCTAGACTATGCCCTGGCAATCGAGACTCTAAAAGTCTCTGAGCCTGTTTCCAGGCCTTTGAGGGCCTCATCCCTGGGTCTATCCTCTGAGGCCAGGCAATCCCAGCAACATGTGCGCCCGAGATGCAAGGGCCAGCCAAGGGCAGAAACTGATGGGCAGTGTGGACGCCGCTGGGATACGTGGGCCTTAAAATACAAAGCAGAGCCAGGATGGGGAAGGAAGCAAGTGGGCTGAGAACCAGCCTTTCCTGTGCCATCTCATCCCTGTGCAGAATGTGGAGACGTCACAGAGGCATATTTGTTAAAGTAGAAGGATAACATATTTTATAAAAACAGCTTTTTAGCATACTTTGTAACTTTTGAATATTCAGACATTTGGTATATGGGATTTCTACTATTGCATCCAGAATCACAAATGTTGAGGATGAGTCTGAGTCAGAATTCATCTCAGAGTAAATAAGGATCAAGTGCATTCATGTCTTCATTCATTCAGCCATAACTTACTCAGCTCCTGGCATGTGCTAAGCATCATGCTGGGGACTGGGTATGCCATGGGAGCTAGACAGTTATAGTCTAGCTAGAAGGAGAAAAAGCAGCTGTCCAATGAGGAAAGCCACAGAGTGGTGAAATGATAGCCGAGAGGCAAAGCTAGGAAGCAGACAGTAGTAGGGAGAATTGGTTTATCTGTGCATGGTCAGAGCCTGACTCAATGTTCAGATCAATTTTTTTTTAATGCAAAACATCTTTATTTGCTTTGGATTGTCCTTCTTCCAGTAAGGTTAACTTTTTTAAAGTTAACTTTTACTGGAGTATGGTTGATTTACAATGTTGTGTTAGTTTCTGCTGTACAGCAAAGTGAATCAGTTATACATATACATACATCTACTCTTTTTTAGATTCTATAGATCATTACAGAGTACTGAGTAGAGTTCCCTGTGCTATACAGTTAGGTCCTTATTAGTTATCTATTTTATATATAGTAGTGTGTATATGTCAATCCCAATCTCCCAGTTTATCCCTTCCTGCCCCTTCCCCCTTGGCAACCAGATTGTTTTCTACATCTGTGATTCTATTTCTGTTTTGTAAATAGGTTCATTTGTACCATTTTTTTAGATTCCACATATAAGCAATAACATATGATATTTGTCTTTCTCTGACTTATTCAGTATGACAATTTCTAGGTCCATCCATGTCACTGCAAATGGCATTGTTTCGTTCTTTTTTATGGCTGAATAATATTCCATTGTATATATATACCACATCTGCTGTATCCATTCCTCTGTCAATGGACATATAGGTTGCTTCCATGTCCTGGCTATTGTAAATAGTACTGCAGTAAACATTGGGGTACATGTATCTTTTCGAATTATGGTTTTGTTCAGATCAATTTTGACTAATAACCCTTAGAAGCCTATGACTAATAATTAAATCTAATTAATTCTACAAACTTGTCTGTTTAGCCTGGCACAGTACTAAGCTTTGGGAGACCAGAGACACAGGCCCTCTTCAATGATCTCAAGTCTAGAGAGACATACAGATATGTATACAACTAACTCGGGGTCAAGACAGAGGGAAACAGTAGCAGTACAAGAAAGGGTTGTAGGAACACAGAGGGAGGCATGATTAATTTCTTCTAGGCATTCAGGAATGGCTTTGTATCAGAAATAACATTTCAAGTGAGGTTTTTAGGATGAAATAGAATTTACAAAGAGCACAGAAACATGGAGAGACATTCCTGTTTGAGGGAAGAGCTTGAGCAAAGGCACTGAGGCCGTTCATTGCATGGAGTGCTAGGGGACTAGTTAGCCTGCACGGTGAATACGTTAAAATGTTGGCAGCAGGCTTCAAAGGCAAGCTGGGACCAGATTTTGGCAGGCCTTGCCTGGCAGGCTACGGAGACTGATGGTTCTGGGGAAGTGGGGAAACGTGTTAGGATAATCATTCTGGAGAGGAAGCAAGGAGACGAGAAGAAGGCTATTTCAATCATTTAGGCTAGAGGATCTTAGGTAGTAAAACAAGGTAATGCTGGTAATAAAGATTTAGACCTAGTAGTTCTGAGTTTTGATCTAAATTGCAAAGGCAGTCATCTGTCTCCATCTCCTTCCTCTTGTCCACTTTCTGATAATTGAGGGTCATTGGTTGCAAGCAACAGATGCCAATGCTGGCTATCCTATGCAGAACTGGTATTTATCTGGTGGCTATGCAGCAGCTCACAGAATCTAGGGGAAGGCTGAAGAGGCAGGTGCCATGGCAGCTCTGAGGCCCCAGGTGGCAGCCACTATAGGATTTTCTCTGCAGAACGTGGACAAATCTACTCCAACTATGTTTCCCCCAGTATTTTTGGTCACTCTTCTCATGATGGAAATTACAGGGAGAGCACATATGATGAACTAGATTGGGTGGTTCTCCTGCCAGTCTGCCAGGGTAGGGGAGGTCACTCTGATGAACAATCTAAGGAAACTCCCCAGTCAGGAACCACTGTTCCCAAAGAAGTGGGTAGGCCCTACTTGAGGGTGGGAACTCAAGCTGTCTTTCTCACTATGTATCCCCAGTGCCTAGAAGGGTGCCTGGCACCTAGCATGTGTATGATTAATATCTCCTGATGACAGAAGGTCATGGAGCAAAAGTGACAGATGTCTACACCACCTTACCAGGCTCCTCCTGCCCACCACTGACTTCTCTGCCCTCCCTGGGTGTCAGGGGAGTGTCAGGACACTGAGCACACCCCCCTGTTTGGGAAACTGGCCAACCCACCCTTCACTCCTCAATACAACTGACGTCCTTGTGCCAATTCTTCAGCTGTTCCTGGGTGTACTCCCTGGAATTTCTAAACACTGATGATGATTTCCTGTTGGATGGGATGTTTGGGATTTGGGCTTTGTTTTTCTTTTAAATACCATTCCTATTCAAAATGTGAGTTCCTTTTTTCTGGAAGTTATTTTTCATCATCTTTTCTCTCCCCAAGTTCTTGCACCATGGGCCTTCCTGCCTTCCTGTGGTTGGCCCTATAAAAATTATGTTCCTAAAGAGTTACTGAGGAGGTGGGGGGAGGGGGTGATGATTACTTGTTGGCTGGGGTGTTTTTGCACTTTTTTTTTCCCATCCAGGGCACTTTGCAAAGCATCTACTATGACTTTGTTCCCTCCAATATGAAGTGCCTTCATAGAGGCCAAGGCCAAGGCCACTGTTAAATTGGGGTCTGTCCCTGACTTCAGGACTTGACTCCAAAGGACATAGGGAAGCTGCTGGTATCCAAGGGAGAGGCAGCTCCTTTGCTCCAAGCAGTAGATTTAAGCCCACTTGTAAAATAAAAAGAAGGGGAGGGAGGGGAAGGGGAGAGAAGGGGAGAAGGGAAGAAAAGGTTGCCTTGCCTGTTTGGCAAGAAGTTGCTACTTTTTTAATCAAACTGTCCCAGCTCTGTTTGTGACTTAACATCAATATTAAATCATCATAAAACTGAAGGTTTATGGTCCCTAAAAGAAACATTGAAAAATGTATGCATCCTATAGCTCCTAGAACATGTTATCTAGATTTTTTCTATATGGGTAGTAGGAATTTTTGTGGAGGTGGTAGGCCACGCTGTGTCGATGTGCGAAGCAGCTAAGGGGGAACTGTCCCCAGCTTCCTCTGACGTTTGGGATACTGGGGGGGCGCCTCCGTAGTGGTGCTACCTTCCCCCATGTGGTGCTAAAACTTTACAAGTTCCCGTGGCTTCCAGAATAAAATCCAATCCAATCCAGTATAAAATGGCCATCAAGGTTCCCCTTGAGCTGGCCACTGCTCCCCTCTCCACATGCCCCCTCGCCCATATACCACCTTCCCTTGCCAAGCTCTGTGCAGCAGGAGGCCACCTGCAGTTGCAGTCCCCTGCCTGGTGCCTTCTCCATTTGCTCTACACCTGTCACCTCTCTCTAGGTCACAACTGAAACATCACCTCCTCAAAGATCTACGCAGTTCCCCCAGTGACTGCCGAATATCACCCTGTTTGTTTCCCTCACTGGGCTTCACACAACCTGCACCTCCACATCTATGCACTTGTTTTCATGTTTATTTCCTGCCTCCCAGGTGGAACAGGAGCACTACCAGCCACCTGCCCTACCTGTTTCCTGCTGCATCTCAATGCTTTGCACAATGCCTGGCAATTACCAGCAGCTCAGGGGATGTTTGTCAACCAAGAGAGCTTACTGAGGCGAGCAGGTTGTCTTGCTCACCTAGGCGAGAGAACCACTAGGCAAGAGAAACAAGGTGTCTGGGGAGAAAACTAAAGCTGCCAACAGGGCTCCCCTCCCAGGCATGCTGCTGAATATGGTGTCAACAAGAGCTTCAAGAGCCCTCCCTTGAGGCTTCCAAGGACGGTAATGGGAAGGGCTTGGCTCAGCCCTGCATATCCATGTGTTAACTCTATGCCCTGGACATGTCACTGAAACCCCTGAGCCTCGCTTTCTTCCTCTGTAACAGAGGCACAATAATAACACCCTGCCGATTTTGCAGCACTGTTGTAAGGTTTGAATGAGACCAAGTATGTGAAAATAAGTTGTCTTTGTGAAGAGCTGTAGGATGGAAGGGACTGTGGTTAGGAGTGGAAGGGCCAAGCCCCTGCTTTACATCAGCAACTGTATCCTCGAAGACTGCTTCCCATGTGCGCAGTGAAATACAGAACTTTAGAGCGGAAGACACAGTTGCAGTCATCTCAAGATGACTTTTTTTAGCTTTCTAAAAAAATTTTAATTGTGGTAAAATATAACATAAAATATACCATCTTAACCATCTTTAAGTGTACAGTTCAGTGGTATTTACATTCACAGTGTTGTGCAACATCATCATCATACATCTCCAAAACTCTTTTCAACTTGCAAAACTGAAACTCAATATCCATTAAATAATAACTCCCCATTCCCTCACCACCCCCCAGCCCCTGGAAACCACCATTCTACTTTCTGTCTCTATGAATCTGACTACTCTTGTGTTCTTCATACAAGTGGAATCATACAGTATTTGTCTTCTTGTGACTAGCTTATTTTACTTAGCACAATGTCCTCAGGTTCATCAATGTTGTAGCATGTGTCAGAATTTCCTTTAAGGTTGAATAATATTCCATTGTATGTATATACCACATTTTGTTTATTCATTCATCTATCAGTGGATACTTGGGTTGTTTCTACCTTTGGGCTATCATGAATAATGTTGCTATGAACATGGGTGTACAGATATCTTTTCAAGAACCTGCTTCCAATTCTTTTGGGTATATACCCACAAGTGATTTGCTGGGTCATATGGTAATCTGTGTTTAGTTTTTTGAGGCCACCGTCCTGTTTTCAAAAGTAGCTGCAACATTGTACATTCACACCAACATTGTACAAGCATTCCAGTTTCTCCACATCCTCACCAACACTGGTTTTTTTAATAGTAGCCATTCTAATGGGTGTGAGGTTGTAGGTATCTTATTACGGTCTTGATTTGCATTTCTCTAATGATCAGTGATGTTGAGCATCTTTTCATGTGCTTATGGGCCATTTGTATATCTTCTTTGGAGAAATGTCTGTTGAAGTCCTTTGCCCATTTTTAAATTAGATTTTGGAGGGTTTTGTTGTTGAGTTGTAGGAGTTCTTTATATATTCTGGACCTTAATTCCTCATCAGATACGTGGTTTGCAAATTTTTTTTTCCTATTCCATGGGTTGCCTTTTCACTGTTAGCTGTCTTTTGATGCGCAGAACTTGTTTTCAAGTTCAGTTTATCTATTTTTTTCTTTTGTTGCTTATGTTTTTGGTGTTATATCCAAGAAATCATTGCCAAATCCAATTTTATGAAGTTTTTCCTGTTTATTCTAAGAGTTTTATAGTTTCATCTCTTATATTTTTGATCCATTCCATGTTAATTTTTGTATATGGTGTAAGGTAAATGTCCAGCTTCATTCCTTCATGTGTGGTGAAGATGATTTTTGACAGAACAGAAAACTGAGCTCAGAATGGGCAGGAGTCTGCCAGAAGGAAGGCAGCTGGATAGGGACAGAGCTGAGGTTAAAACCCAAGGTCCTGTGTCTTAATCCAACATCCTCTCTACTCTTCTAGGAAAGAGACCCTGGGAGTAAGTGACCCTGGGCTTTCCTGTGTGTCTAACTAGAAAAAAACTGGGGACACAAAATGTGATATTGGAGTTGGTGGGTTTTCCTTTAGGTGGGATCAGCTAGCCCTCAGTCCAGACCACTGTGTCAAGAGTATGTGATGGGCTTGTTCCTTTACATAAGAGGGTCATTCTTCAGGACACCTTTGATCATCAGATGTGAACAGCAGCCAAAGAAAAGGTATCGCAAAAAAACTGGCTCCATGATCAGTGACACGGTGATTTGGTGGAATATAACTTTTAGTCACTGATATGAGGGGAAAAATGCTAGTGGCCTTCCATGTGCATACCCTTTGTGCCTAGTGGCCAGCAAGCTGGAGAAAACTTGTGTTTTGAAACATTATCTTGAAGAAGGAAATGAAGATGTGGGGGCTTTGGTAAACCTGTTGGGCTAAGGCAAGGGCTGGCAAACCACAGCCCACAGACTAAGTAAAGTATTATTGAAACACAGCCAGGCTCGTTTGATGTGTTGTCTGTGGCTGCTTTCACACCTCATCAGAGTTGAGTAATCGTGACAGAGACATATGGCCCACAGAGCCTAAATTATTTACTATCTGGCCCTCTACCAAAATTTTAAAAAAGGTTGCTGACCCCTGGACTAGGGTAACAAGGGAAAGTTGAGCGGGCACAACAGCAGAAGCCCCTTGCCCACAGGGCAGTCCCACCCTCAGGGGCCTCGTGGCCCTCATGGCTGGCTGGAGCGTGACCATGAGCCACATCAGGAGATGGACTAGTGGCAATGTGAGGAAAGTTCTAGCTGTTCTGTACTCTCATAGTGCCTCCCCAGGCCCAGCCCAGAGAGGATCTGGTAGTTGTGAGGTGGCTGAGCACAGAGAGAGTAAGAGCCCCACAGGAGCCAGGTCCCAGCCCTGCCACGTTCATTGGCCATACTCTTGAGACACCCACAAAGGCTTCTGGTCTAAAGGCAGAGTGGCAGCTTGGAAGTCAAGGTCCAATCACATGAGATAGAGCTTGATGTGGTGCTCACACTGCTGTCGTTTATGTTCAGCTTTCTTACGCATGCTGTTAATAACTTGTCACTCTCAAAGAGGATATTAATTAGTTTACACTTCAGTGTGGATGTGGGCAATTCTCAAACTTCTTGGCCTAGTTGATAGAAAGTGCCAGAAAGACAAGGGTTGAAATAAATCTCAACTCTGTTACCATGAGCTATACTTGGAAAAGTGACCCAATTTCTCTCTCACTTCTATGTCCTCATCCATAAACAGGATAAACCAGAGCTGATACAAGAATTCAGTAAGAGGATGGGCATGAAACTGCCAGAACATTCCACGAATGCCAGTTTCCTTTCCTTAGTCCATTCAGCACCACCCACCAACAGCAGCTTCTCCTCTAGAGCAGGGGTCCCCAACCCCCGGGCCACGGACTGGTAGTGGTCCATGACTTGTTAGGAACTGGGCCACACAGCAGGAGGTGAGCGGCAGGCGAGCAGTTGAAGCTTCATTTGTATCTACAGCCACTCCCCATGGCTCGCATTATCACCTGAGCTCCGCCTTCTGTCAGATCAGTGGTGGTGGTGAGTTGTATAATTATCTCATTATATGTTACAATGTAATAATAACAGAAATAAAGTGCACAATAAATATAATGCACTTGAATCATCCCGAAACCATCCCCCACCGATCCCCCACCCTCGGTCCATGGAAAAATTGTCTTCCACGAAACTGGTCCCTGGTGCCAAAAAGGTTGGGGACTGCTGCTCTAGAGGCCAACCCTCTCAAGTCTCTGGGGTCTCCTGCCCTCCACACCCCTCACTCTCTGTGGCTGCTCCAGGATGAACTAAAGACTCCAACAGACTCCACATGTGAATAAACAATTGTGCTACAGTGTAACGGATTTGCAAGCTACAACTACAGTCATTTTGCGATTGGGTGAAACATCTGTTCTTTAGAACAGTAGTCCCCAACCTTTTTGGCACCAGGGACCGGTTTCGTGGAAGACAGTTTTTCCATGAGGGGCTGTTGGTTCAGGCAGTAATGCAAGCGATGGGGAGAAGCAGATGAAAGTTCACTCGCTCACCCACCGCTCACCTCCTGCTGTGCAGCCCAGTTCCTAACAGGCCTCGGACCATTACTTGTTGGGGACCCCTGCTTTAGAAGCTTCTGTGGATTTAGCCCGATGGAGAGACACAGTTCTAGGAAGTATGCCCTAGTTTTAGACCATCCCACTCCTCAGAATCGCTGGACATAAGAGCAGTTCAAACACTAATTAGGGCCTCTCCAGTGCTAACTCAAACGCATAGTCTGGTCTCAGAACTGACTGTTTCCTCAAGGCCTCACAGGGATGCTGCAGCTCCCAGCTTCTGTTTCCTGCCCTTTCCTTCATCAGCCACAGCCATTGCTATAAGTCCAGACTCTGAGGCCTCCAGATGACTTTGTGGGAATGTTTATCACATTGTTGTTTGTTATAGCAAAATATTGTTGGGCATTTAGACATAGAGGGGTTGGGTAAATCAATTACACCACAGTGCAGCCATTAAAATTTACAGTAGACCAGAATTTATTGAAAAGATATTTGCAATTACATTTAAGTGAAAACAGCACGTTTCAAAATCATATGAACAAAGCATGGGGATTTATTCAGTTTTTATATTACAAATATTTATTCATATATGTGTATTTGCACAGGAAAAGTATAAAAATGTAAGAAATCAATAGTAGGTTCCTCTGCTTATAATGTACATGGATTTTACTGTTTTATGTATTAAGTATATATTTATAAATATAAGTATATACTTAATACATAAAACAGTAAAATTATATTTATATTTCAGAATCTTTATAATAGGAAAAATTAAATAATGCTACGTATGAAGTAAAAATGTTTTATATGAAGTTAAAAAAAAAAGACCAGGAGGCCCCCTTCTCCAACATGGACATCTAAATAAATACAGAGGGAAAAATGGACCCTGTTCACCAGGGCTCTGCCTTATTTGTCACACTAACAGGGTGACAACAAAAGAACTGGATGATGAACTCCAAATCTTGGCTCATTCTTTTCACTGTGTTCAAAGACTGAGTTTATAGCCTTTTACACTATGAGATGTACAAGCTAGAAGGCCCTGCAGAGACCTTATAACACTCGTGTTCTAAGGGCTGGAGTGGCGTGCTGAGTTCTCCCACCAGCCTGGGACCCTTCTTCTCACGCTTGGCTACATCTCCTGTCCTGGTGCTCCAACCGTTAGCTTTGGAGGACTCTGTCTTTGGCTCAACCACTCCTCACCCTCAGCTCCTCCGTGGTCAGCACGTAGCCATACACACCCTGGGGTGACAGATACATGGGTGGATTCTGAAACAAAGGGGACCTTTTGTTACCAATAGGAAAGGAACCCTGATCGGGATGTAGGAGATTCAAGTTGTCATCTGTGGTCTGAGCTCTGCCTGGTGACCAGGTGCCTCCATGAGCCCAGCTTGTTCATAATCAACTGGTGAAAGCCATTCTACTGATAAGACCATGGTGGAGGATCCCACCAAATAAAATTGCTGTGCTTCAGAAAAGCCACATTATGATGGTTCATTATGTTCACTGTGGTTATTTAATGGATTTCATGCTCAAAAAGACCCAACATACTGACTTTCACCACAAACAAGCCAGATGCTGAAGACTAACGCTATGAGAGTAGAGCTCAATGAACTTTAAGTGTAAAAAATACAACTTAAGGAAAGAAAAGCCCTCATCAATACACATTTCATGGTATCATCAATCTGTAAACATCGTAAGAGCAATCTGTCCCTTGGTGAAGGCTGTATGATTTTTTTTTTTTATATGAACTGCCCTCCTCGGAGCAACTTGAGTAGTTTTCTGGGTCTGTGTTCCGACCCTCATCATTCTGTATGTTGTATTATAGTGACATAGTGCAAAATGTACACAAGACCTGGTGCCCCCCCCCCCAAGTGAGGTAGTGGAAATGAAAAGAAAATCATGATACAGACATCTAAGAGTAAGAACAGGTTGCTGTGGAAGCTCGTAGTCACGAACTAAACCAGAATTGGAGGTCCAGGAAGGCTTCCTGGAGAGTGTGACATCTCAGTGGGGTTCTAAATATAGTTTAGACTGAGCCCCACAATGAAGAGAATGTAGAGTTTTCAAAATTCAGATAGTTCATTATTCAAAAGGAAGCTTCCTAAAAGCTGAAAGTTTGGGATACATTCTAGAAGCAGAAAATAGCATAAATTATAGCCTGCAGAGCCCAGCTACCCTGAGTGCTATATTTCTTGGGCTTTTCACCACAACTGCTTTCATTTCAGATCCCTATTGACTTAAGCCCAGCCTCACCTTTGAGATCAGTGTGGACTAGAATAATGTAGGAATATTTTCTCTTACATAAACAAGAAAATTTGCAGCTCAGGTGGTGGTACCCAAACTCAGTTCCTGTCATACCCCCAAGAATGAGCTATCTCGCCTGGATATGAGGAAAGGCCCCCGGGGGGCTCCACATGCCCCTTGATGAATGGTACATGAAGGGGTGCAACAGAGGCAGCCTCCCCTGCCATGTGAAAGTGCCGGGCAGAAGCTAACAGTCTGGTCTCCCCACCTGCCTGGAGCTGGCACCTCTGACCTGCCCTCCTCTGTCACTTCTGAGCCCCAGTAGGGAAAGTGTGTCAGCCAGAGCCCATCCGTCATGGAGCATTTGTCCAAAATCAAAGCCCCACTGCCCTTCATTAACACTGCTTGGGACATTCCCAGATTATCAGGAATTTGTTAGCCAGTCAGAGCAAGGGAATGGGCAGACTCCTGGGGAGAGGATACGTCAATCCAGGACAGATGCCATTTTGATGAACCTGGGAAGATGGGACCCAACTGCCAGGTCTTCAGGAGAGCGCTCCCTTCCCCTACTACTACTCAGGGACCCATTTCAGAAGAGAGCAAAGGGGCGAAAGCAACCAAGAAGTGGAATTCCTCCTCACAACCTAAGATGCTCTCGACAGCTCTGAGTGACCACCTCTTCACCAATCCCTTCAACAGCTCAGAGGTGGCAAGTGAATTTCCAGGGAGGGCAACCTGGGCTGGAGCCCAGCATTCTAGCAACCAAACTGACCTTCAGTTTCCTCCATTTCAAAATGAAGGCTATCATACCTTTTTTGTTACAAAGGTTGTCACAAAGACTAAGTCAGATGGGCTTCCCTGGTGGCGCAGTGGTTGGGAATCTGCCTGCCAATGCGAGGGACACTGGTTCGAGCCCTGGTCTGGGAGGATCCCACATGCCGCGGAGCGACTGGGCCCGTGAGCCACAATTACTGAGCCTGCGCGTCTGGAGCCTGTGCTCCGCAACAAGAGAGGCCGCGATAGTGAGAGGCCCGCGCGCCGCGATGAAGAGTGGCCCCCGCTTGCCACAACTAGAGAAAGCCCTCGCACAGAAACGAAGACCCAACACAGCCATGAATAAATAAATAAATTTAAAGAGGATCTATAGATTAAAAAAAAAAAAAAAAAGACTAAGTCAGATAAGGTAGTTAAGGCCACCTGGCATAGCATCTGGCACATACAGTAATTATTATTACTCTTGTAAAATTATGTTACTGTGGAATTCTGCCAATAAATTATTGACTAGTAAGATTATAGATTTTCTAAGTCATAATTTGACTTTTCTGTTCTTTAAATGTACTTTTGATGGAAACAGGAATTCTTGCTATTTAGAAGCTCAGGTACACAGTTGAATCAGGAATATATGCATTTGCCCAGATCCACGTTTTTGTTTTATTTTTCTTAAAGCCCCCCCAAGCAAACAAAATAACAACGATAACAAACCTCTCTTCTTGAGCTACTATTGAGTCCTGCCTCAAAAATAAAATGTTAAAAATTTGAAAAAGAGACGTTTATTTTCCTTTTAGGCCACAGAGCACCCTGCTAGCATCATTGCAAGAGCTCACATTTGTAGTAACTGAAATGACAGATGCTGTCAGTGAAACTGAAGAGGCCTCGGGAGTATCGTTGTGGTTTGGCTAAATGATGATCAGATGAAATATTGTTGGTTAAGTCTTACCGAGGATGTCTTCACATTAGAGCTGTTTGCAAAAAAAAGCGACGTGAAGTCAGCATGGGCTTGCTGTTTTTCTCGTGCATGTTTTTCATTTTGATATTATATCATGAACAGCTGTAAGGATAATGTTAATCGTCCCTTCTGGAAACATTCATCACAAGGGTTTATTTATTATTTGGTTTAAGTATTTAAAAGTTAAAGCATTTCCAAGCTGTCACTATTGAAATATTTCTAATATTGCAAAAGAGCAATTATTTCAGAGAGCCTACTCTTAAGATTTCCACTTAGGAGAGAAAATAATAACCAATGTTCTATGGGTTTGGTTAATGCGACTGAAAGGTGCATTGGGAATGGTTCTTTTTTCACTGAGAACCAAAAGTTTTGCCGTGTAAATGTGGAGCTGTAAATTCTAAGAAGGTATGGATGAGTGAGTTGGGGGGCGGTATTGATATGATAGAAACCTGGCAGGCTCTGTACCACCAAAAGAACAATATAGTCATGTAGGACTTCACAAAGTGTTTTCTGTTTTTATCTCAGCCTCACAATTGTCCTTCTAACTAGGCATTTGTAACACATGAAGAAACTGAGACAGAGTTTTTATGGCTTACATAAGATCAGCCAGTGTGGTTTTTTGTTTTATAATTGAAGTGTCAGACACTGCTGTGCTAGTCAGAGCTTCCACCAAGCCAGAATGGATGAATTAGGATGGAGAAGGAAAGCCCAGGATTCTTGGTTCGGGAAGCCAAGAGCGACTACACTGTAGCACTTTCACCGCTCAGCCAAGAAGCTTTGTGTAGGGTGTAGTTTGTACAGCCACACAAGAAGACCCTGGTCCTAGGTCTTGGGAACACAAGGACCAAAAAGGGCACAGTCCTGACCTTCAAGTTGATAATCACTCAGCTAACATAGGTCATTAAAAAAAGAACCTCGCGTCTTTGGATACTGTGTATTCTCTCTTACTCTGGCCCTTCTTTCTGATTATGTTTTGAAATATGAGTTTCTCATTTACAGCTCAGTGAAACCCAACTAGACTGAATGCACAGCAAAGTCTTGTTGCTACTGCCCAGCCTCCTCTTGGTATTCAGTGCCAAGTGTTGCCTTTGTCAGTTGGAAATGCAGTATAAAAACCCACTCCACTTTTCTTGGATCCAAAGGAAGCCTCATCAAATTTTCTTTAACTATGACAGGTGGAAAACACCAAAAAACAATCTGCCCATCCCATATGGACTTGAAAAGAAATTCATTAATGCAATTCTTAAGAGAAACATATGGCAAAACAGCTAATTGTGAAATTTGTCAATACAGTGCAGTACTTTTTAAAAACGAATTATTATTTTTTTAAAGAACCACTTGAATGGACTTTGCAGTTGTATCTTTGGAAATGAGATCCCTGGATGTTGAGAGCTTAGGATTTCCCTGGAAACAAAATTATAAGGAAATGTAAGAATGCTGAAGGAATTCAAAGCATGACTTTGTGGAAAATGGGTTGGGACCATCTCAAAGGAACAACAAAGGATGTTCTGTTCCCCCAGTGACTGTGCTTTTCCCAGTGGATTCCTTTGAGGTTCAAATGAGTTGTCCTTGGCAGGGCTCCACTGAATGTGCCATTTTCACCCCTCCTTGATCCCAGTGATGGTGTTATTTGCTCCCCTGCAGCCTGGAAAGGCTCCTCAAATGGTACCCCTCTTCTTTGACCTGGGGCAGGGTCAGAGGCTCAAGAGTTGAGCTCAAAATGGAAGGTTAACTTTCATGAGATAGGGTGGCCAGTGATGCTGGGTTACCAAATTCAATAAACCCCAATTAGAAGGTTTTCCCATGTTCCTTCTGCCTAAAGCACCTCCTCCTCATCTGCCCTGGGATGCCTGGTCTGCCTCTCATGTGGCCATAAAGTGCACTGAACTGATGGACGTGAGTGGCCTTAGTTTAAGTGATTATCAAGTCTGACACAAGCCTAGGAGCTGTGTTCACATGTCTACTAATTGGTTGGTCATTGGCTCCAGTTGGCCCATGGACCAGATGGAAGACAGACAGGTGTGAATAAAAGACTTGGGGCTTTAGAGTCAACCTGGCTCATCCCCTCCCAGACTAGAGGCCTGGGACAAGATAGCCAGTTCTCTGGAGCCTCAGTTTCCCCTCTGCAGAAGAGAGCTGATAACACCTGCCTTTAAAACAAAAAAAGTAGCAGCAATAAAACCTGCCCTGAGGGGTTCTCACAAGGTTTGAAGGAGATGTTGACTGTCATGTCCCAGCCACTTAGAGTTCAACAATGAGTATTTAGGGTTGTCACCATCTTGCCTCTTGCTATGAGATTTTTGGGGGCACTTTTTCTAGGATCTAGAGCTGGTTCCCATTCAGAAACAAAGGACTTCCTGTCTACCACTTCATTCTCACCTCTGTGGGCTGCTTCTCAAGAGGAGGCTCCTGGAAGGCAGGGGTCTGAAGTGTGACAGCCATAGGGAAGGACACCATTCCGGGTACCGGAGAGTAGACAATCTTGGCCTTCCTCTTTTCTCCGAGGCTCCTCCTGGATCTGAACAGTATTCCTCCCAGAGTCCCCCTCTCCCCCACTTTTTTTTTTTTTTTTTGATCATCACAACTGGAAACAGATTTGTTTGTTGGTTTGGTTTGTTTTCCTGAAAAGAGAGTGTTCAGGGTTGCAGCAGCTGGGAAGTTCTGTGAGGGAGTCTGCCTGGACAGAGCTGGACAAGTTGCAGAGCTGAGCACCCCTACAAGCCCTGAGAGGACTCCATTCTCCCTTTGATCTGTTTTCACACCACTTCTCATAGGTTTCCACCTGGGTCTGAACTCTCTTATATGATTCTCCATTCTCTCTCTCTCTCTCTCCTTCACACTTCTTCACGCTTTACTGCCTTGATCCTTTGCCCACTTCTCTTCCTCACGGCTCTTTTCCCTTTTTGACTTTGCCTGAGTGTTTCCTAGGCTCGGTGTAGTCTAGGGCCTCAGCTTTGCCTCCAGCCATGCCTTTGCCCTGCCCACACCCCCTTATTCTAGGGCACAATCAAAATTCCAGTCCCCTCAGGCTTAGGGCAGTGGGGGTCGTGCAGTCCTGAGATCCAGAGAAATTAGGGGGGCCCTTTGAGGTCCAAGAAAGTGCCAATGGCTTGGCTTAAAACAGGCCTGTCTCCTGGCTCCCCCTCCCCGGTCCCAGCACCATCAATTAGAAGCAATGCTGAGCTAAATACCACTGCTCACAGGGCAAACCTTCCTAACTGGAAATCATTACCTTTTTACTTTTTTTTTTTTTTAAGAAATCATGGTCTAAATAACCAAATAATGAATCTCTCACTAAGCAGCATAATCAATCTTCATAACCCACGGAAATACGCTCTGGAAAGATTGCATTTTACTGCTGTTGAAAACCTCGGTTTCATCAAATAAAGGAACAAATTGCCATTCAGGAAATTATTCTTGGGCTAAAATATGCAATCAACACTTAGTTTCCCACCTGCACAGTCCTAGAATGCACGTGGGGTAATGACATTTGACATGGGGCTTGTTACACTCCTGACCCAGGAGAAGGGTTTTCATATTTTCAATTTGCAATGTCTGGCAAGATTCCCAAAGTAATTTTCAATTAAAGTCCCTGGTACTTGTCAAACATGAAGACATTGCCCAAAAGATGGAATAACTTCATTAGGACGAGACATACTCATTTCGCCAAGTATTTCAGCTGAGTGTGCAAATACTAGGCTCTTTTCTTGTCCAAACACTAAAACTGAACAAAACAAAGTCATTTTCTGTCTTCTGTCCTCTACATGGACACAAATTTAAGGGGAGGGGATTGTCCAGCCATAACCTGTCAGTGTTATTCCTTCCATCTTTGGTGAGAGCTTCTCCTCTCCCCAATTTTAGCCATGTTTGTTCATTCCCTTAGCTGACTTGACTTCCCCAGAAGGTTAGGGCAGGTATTTGACCCACGCTCGGCCAATTAGAATTCAGAATGCTTCCTACTGGACTTAAGAGAGAAGCTATTTTCTCTAGCACGTTGCTGCTAATTCTGGTCCAGAGCTTCCCTGACAGAAAACCCATGGGCGAGAATAAAGCCCTTGTGCAGAGAAACCCAAAGGCCAGAGTCTGGAGTAGAGCTCTGAACACACTTGAATCCCTGTTTCCAGCTGCCTGGAAAACCAGCTCTTGCCTTGCACTGTCCACAGCAGATTATGTGAACCAATACTTGATTACTATTTTACTTAAGTTTGTGCAAATAGAATTTCTGTACTTGCTACCAGAAGAGTCCTGACTAACACATAAGTGATGCCAATATAAGGATGTGTTGGCAGAATAAGAATGTAATAGTGTAAACATTGCCTAAGCATTGTCCTGAAATAGTTTTTGATTGGATCAATACTAATATATTGTGCCTCTACCATGGGCCAGATCCTTGAGGTACAGAGATGGTTAAAATATGGTCACAGACCTCAAGGGGCTCAAGGACTGGGAATGAATGCAGAACATGAACAAGCCCATTGTCATAACAGAGAGTTCATAAGATCATGTGAAATGCTGAGACTGATTAGCTGCAAGTAAGGCATGCAGGAGGGCTTCGTGGTGGAGACAGTACTTTTCCAAGTCTTGAGGGGTGAATGCGATTGCAATATGTAGAGAAAAGTGTAAAGGTGCTGCAGGCAGAGGGAACGTGGGCTAAGAATGAGACCCAGACACATACAGCATTTCTCAGGAGCACATAGTAGTTCAGTGTGAATACAGCTCTGGCACCTGGAGGGGAGGAGAAAGGTGATAAGAAATGAACCTGAGGAGGTAAATTGGGAGCAAATGATAAAAGTCAGAATTTCATCCCTTGGCAAGGAGACACAGGACTGTAAGCAAAGCAGCAGGGTGCTTAAACAACCAGGTAAACCAGGTGTTTTCGAATTTAGAATTTTAAGAGCAGTCTAGCAAGTGAATGGATTATAGAGGGGAATGACAAGAAACAAGGGGGCTCTTGAAATCCAGTGGAGCATTGACAAAGATATGGAGCAGGGCTGTGGATGTGGGAATGAATGTGAGAAAATAAATTTGAAAAAGACTTCAGAGGCACGATCACCAGAATGTCACGACAAAGAGCAGGGAGGCAAGGAGGGACAAGCCAGGAGTACCTCAAAGTTCTAGCTTGAATGGCTGGGTAGACAGTGTTGCTGTGAACTGGAATGAGAAACAGGAGGTGGGGTGAAATCTGAGTGGACAATGAGGAGCTGAGAGATTGAGTCTCATCTCAGCTCTTCCATCAGCCACGTGTCCAATCTTGGATACAGTTCTTAGGCCACTTCAGTTTTCCCAACTATAAACTGAAAAGGCTGGAAAACTTCACTGCAGGTTCCTTCCTACCTTGAACAGTGTGTGATTTAAGAGACATAATGTGAATAAGACATGTCTGACAAAGCCTAAATGTCAAAAACATGAAATTAAGCAGGATGTGACTGAGAACCCGGAATGAGCTGCAGACCAAGGGTGAACATTCCCCTTGATCCTGCTGCACAGAGAGGAACTATCCTGGAGAAAAGGGCATGTGAGTTTGGAGAGGGTATGGTACAGTCTTCCTAGGAGCATACTTCCCAGAAGTCATTCTCTGCTTTCTTTACAGCTTGAAGGTCCACACAGACCCACTCTTCTATGTGTACTTGGTCTATGACCAGGATGGTATTGCAGAGCACTAGGGAGAGAAGACAGTATTCAAAAAGGATGGTGAGACGATTGATGACCCATGTGGGGCTACATGGAAGTAAATCCGTACCTCATGCCAAACACAAAATCAACTCCAGAAGAACTAAGGACCTAAATGTGAAAGGCAAAACTTGTGGAATCAGATGTAGGAGAGCATCTTTATAACCTTCCAACAGCAATGGACTTGGAAAAAAATTATTTTGAAATAATTTAGACTTACAGAAGAGTTTCAAAAATGTTACAGAGTCCCATTATATTCTTCACTCAGCTTCCTTTAAAGTTAATATCTTACTTGACCATAATACGTTACCAGAACTAACACTGGTATAATACTACCTACTAAACTCTTTGAATTAAAGGCTTTTTAAAAGACACAAACTACATATAAAAGATAAATTCAACCATATTAAAATTAAGAATTTCCATTCAACAAAGAATACAATAAAGGAAGGTAAAAGAAGAAACCAATTGAGAGTTAATATTTGCAACCCATACAGCCAATGAAGGATTTGAATAAGAAGGGTTAGAACTCCTACAAATTAATAAGAAGGCAAACAACCTAAAGGAATAATGGATAGAAGAAATGAATAGGCATTTCACAGAAGAGATACATATGGAGGGCCAATAAACATACAAAAGATTTCTCAACCTAATTAGCAGTCAAGAAAATGCAAATTCAGACCTCAAGACCAAAAATAGCAAGTTCTGAAGAAGATACGTATCTAAATGCATGGCTGGTGGCTGGTGGGAATGTAAGTGGTACCACCACTTTAGCAGTCTATGTGGCATCCTCCAGTAAATTTGGCCAATTCCATCCCAGGGTCTTGCCACTAAAAGTGTAGTCCGTGGACTCACAGCATTGGCATCACTGTGAGGCACACCCCTCAGACTAAACCAGAATTTGCATTTTTAACAAGATCCCCAGGTGAGCCATATGCCTATTAAAGTTTGAGAAGCCCAGATCTAGAGAAACTCTTGCTCAAGTATACATAGCAGATGTGTAAAAGAATGTTAGGAGCACTGTTCACTATACCAAAAAAGTCAAACCACACAAATGTCCATCAACAGTTAAATGGATAAACAAATTGTATACAGTTATACAATGAAATATTATCCAGCACTGAAAATGAGTGAACTCCTCTTACGTGCCTTAAGGATGAACCTCAGCAAAAAAAAGAAAAAGAAAAAAGCAAGTCCTAAAAGATTATATCCAGTATGCTACTACTTTAAACAGACCAAACACAAGCAAAACCAAATAATGTATTGTTCAGGAATTCATACATCCTTGAGGAATCTTTTTTTTTCCAAAAGGGAAGACAATTATAAACAAAACTCAGGTTATTGCTGACTCTGGTGGCAAAGCATAGGGATGAACAGAAGTGGTGTGCACCAGGTATGGGCAATAATCTAGTTCTTGGGTTGGGGGTAGGCAAGCTTATAGGTATTCCTTTTATTATGATTTTTAACATACATATTATTTTCATAACATTACTTAATTTGAAAATCAGTTTTTTAAAAAACCTCCCAATGCCCCAGCATTCACAGCAGCCAATTATTGATTTGGACCTTAAAGGGTCTGAGTCTGTTGTAAAAGGACAATGCAAAGAGGAAGAAGCAGAGATGAAAGAAAGAGTCAGGTAGTGATAATAGCAATTAAGGCAGTGACATCACAGACTTGGGAGCCCAGGGAACCCCCACAAGACCAGGGGAAGAGGTCAGCTGATATAGCAAAAGCCAGTGTGATGCTCAAAATCATGACCTTCCATGGGATTTACCAGATGACTCAAAAGCCAGTTTCCAAAGGCTAACCCATAGACTCTGAGGACAAGCGACAACTTCCCAATACTAAGTGAGGAGGGAGTGATATTTAAACAGGGATATATAAAATATATCTACCTATATAGAAATTCATAAGTAATTAGTAATATATATGTATTTACTGGAGTTAAGTAATAAATCCAGCCATATTGAACAGCTAATATGTGAAATGGGTGACCCAAAGCAACCTTCCAAATATCAGCATGCTGACACCTTGGCTGGTGCCAGAGCTGATCCACCAGGCCCTGTTCTCCAATGATAATAGGATGAAGGGCTCACCTGATCACACACACCATAAGCTAAGGCTTATGTAGAGCAGTGGTTCTCACACTTGGCTGTGTGTTGGAATCACTGTGGGAGTTTTAAAAAATGCAGCTGCCTGGGTTCCACCCACAGAGATTCTGATTTAATTGACATGGGATGCAGCTGCTATATTGGGAGCTTTGAAACCTCCCCAGATGATTCTCATGTGTAGCAATTGGGAAAAAAAAATTTAATAGTGCAGCTTCCCTTTCAGAAGTGCCTGTTTGGGATCACCCAGTTAATAGGCTATAACACCTGGGACAAAAATAAGAGCATGTAGGTCCCTAGGGATGTGGGCTGCAACCCAAACATTTTGCATAAAGGTACACAAACACGTAGTATAGAATGGCAGTAGGTGTGCTAGTTCATGATAGAGGACATGAGGATATGATGCAATTGTTAGGGTGTCCCCAGGAATAAGGACATCTCTTCTCTTTTGATCAGTAGCTGTTTTAATACCAGGGTTTCTCAACAGTGGCACTACTGATATTCTGGACCACATAATTCTTGGTTGTGGGTACTGTTTCTTTGCATGGTAGGATGTTTAGTAGTGTCCCTGGCTTCTACCCACTAGATAACTGTAGAATCTTCCCACTTCTGACAAACAAAAATGTCTCCAGACATTGACAAATGATCCCTAATGGACAAACCTGTTGCCTAAGCAGGCATCCACCCGGTAGCAGGATGCCTGTCTCCTCTTGCAGGCAGAGCTCGTCTTTCGATGGGATTTTTTTGCAGCCCCTCACATTTTGTTTCAAGGCCCAGGAGAGCAGGGGAAGGGGGTGCAAACACAGCATCCCACTAAGCTGGTGAACACGGTTATGGTTCCAAAGAACCCTCTTCCTTCTCTAGCTCTGATTGATGGTGGGGAGAAGAGAGGCTACTTTAGGGTGATAGGTTGGCCCTGAAGGGCAGTTTAAAACCAGTTTTTGGAACTTCCCTGGTGGCGCAGTGGTTAAGAATCCACCTGCCAATGCAGGGGATATGGGTTCTAGCCCTGGTCCAGGAAGATCCCACATGCCGCGGAGCAACTAAGCCCGTGCGCCACAACTACTGAAGCCCACGCCCCTAGAGCCCATGCTCCACAGCAAGAGAAGCCACCGCAATGAGAAGCCCTGCGCACCACAGTGAAGAGTAGCCCCTACTCACCGCAACTAGAGAAGATCCACGTGCAGCAACGAAGACCCAACGCAGCCAAAAATAAAAATAAATAAATAAATAAAATTTAAAAAATAAAATAAAACCAGTTCTTAAGGTTCCTTCCAAATGGGAGTGGTCACATCTCTCCACCCCAGTTTGGGGGCCTGCTAACCATTTCTAGAGAAACAGGGAATGTGCCTCCCCACATCCTGTTACCAAGGTAATTTTTTAAGCTGTGCTCAAGGACCTCGCACCAGGCACATCTGAGCAGAGGCTCTGCACAAGTTGGCCTGATAGATTAACCTGTCTCGAAAGGAGCCCGTATGCCTCTAATTGTTGTAAAATAAACACGGGGCTCTGAGCTTGGGGGATGCTGGGTTTTGTCAGGATCCAGGCTGATCTTGCCCATGTCGCCTTCACCTCTGAATAATGAGCAAGAGGCCCAGAATATGAAACTTTGCCTTTAACAATCATCATCATCATCATCACAGTAAAATTTGAATTTGAATACCTTTTCCAAGTTCAATAGCACAACAATTTATTGAATGTGTTGGCCAGGGACAGCACAGAAGCCAGGACCCCTGGCCTCTAACAGCTTCCAGTGGCACACACGTGTTCAGATCAAGCAATACCCATCAGTTCTCAGGCATGCTTCTGGTTGAGGGGAAGTGTGAAGGGAGAGCTCAGTGGAACTCTCAGTGGAGGTACAGCAGCCAAGGCGGAGGGAGAGCTGAGTGGGCCAGAGTATCTGGGGAAGGACTGTCAGTGGAGGATGAGTGAGGGCTGGAAGGGAGGGAGGAGGGCAAAGAAGGCACTCTGGGGAAGGCTGGGGGAGCTCTGGGTCTCACACCTCAATTGTTCCCCAAAATGTCCATTGTAGGTTGTTGGCTTTGTTTTTTTCTTGATCCAAGATCCCATTAAGGAGCACACATTGTATTTGGTTCTCACATCCCTTAATTATTTCATGTAGAACAGGCTCTCCATCTGGTAAGCTTTTTAAAGAGGATTTAAATTCATCAGTAGGAAGCTTGATCCATTGGATAAATAAGGTGAAAAGATGACTAGTGACAAGATAGCTATTCAAATAAGCTGGAAAAACTGTTGAAATATTTAAAAGCCTCTAAATTGTAAATCAGCAACTACCTTGCAGAAGAGTCTTTAGAAATTGTAGAACAAAGAAAGAACTTAGAAATCATCTAGTCTAACTTTTTAAATTTTTTATATAAATTTATTTATGTATTTATTTATTTATTTATGGCTGCGTTGGGTCTTTATTGATGCATGCTGGCTTTCTCTAGTTGCAGCAAGCGGGGACTACTCTTTGTTGCAGTGCCAGGCTTCTCATTATGGTGGCTTCTCTTGTTGCGGAGCACAGTCTCTAGGCACGGAGTCTTCAGTAGTTGTGGCACACAGGCTCAGTAGTTGTGGCTTGTGAGCTGTAGAGCACAGGCTCAGTAGCTGTGGCACGTGGGCTTAGTTGCTCCATGGCATGTGGGATCTTCCCAGACCAGGGCTCGAACCTGTGTCCCCTGCATTGGCAGGTGGATTCTTAACCACTGTACCACCAAGGAAGTCCCTAGTCTAACTTTTTAATTTTACAGAAGTGTTGCCTTAAGGACTTTTTGGAACAAGATGGAAATCTATCAATCATTTTACAAATGAAAAAACTAAGGCCCGTGAATACAACATGACTTGCATATTATAACTTGCCTTAAAAAAAAGACAACAGAGCCTAGGTTAAAACCTTGGTCTCCTTGGTCAGGCTTGGGTCTCTGGATTGCCAGGACTCCTCTCACCTTCTAGAGCCTCACCTTCTAGAGGCACCAGGTTGGGAATGAAGTCCTAAGACCACGAAGACTTCACTGCATGGTCAAGATGGCTGCACCAACTCAGAAGAAACTCCCTCCCTTCAGGGCAAGCGCTGGAGTTCACGACAGCTGAGGAGGCTCCTGCAGCTGCCTGAAGTTTCCCATGAGGATGGAGGGAAGAGCCAGAAAAGCTGTCTGAGGCATCCCACATACCAGGCCACATTCAAATGACCTGCAGTTTCCGTTGGCAGTCTTCACTATTTCACATCTCAGATAATTGCCTTTGGACAGAGATTTACATGGACTTTTTTCATTGCCCAGAAAGGCAATCATGTTCCAGGGAAAGAAGAGTTCCAATCAGCTGCAGACCATACAGTCCTCTTTTGGCCTCACAGAAAAGGACATTTCTCAGAAAAAGCGATCAGTGCGGGAGGAGGGGGGGCGGGGGCGGGAACACAGCCACAGCAATATGACAAAGCAGCCTCCTATGCTGTCTTTAGTCCCTTCTTTCCTGTGTGGGCTTTACTTCCCAGGTGCCCCCCCAGTCCTCCCCAGGATATCCAGAGCCCCTCTTCTTCCCACTGCTTCTCCAAGGTAGTGTCCAAGCTCCAAAACATTTGTTCTTTTCTCCCATAAAACTCCCATTTGCTCAATTTTCTCCTCTCTCTATTGTTTCAGAGAGGGGTGTTACGAACTAATTCAGGTGAAAATGACTGGTAGGGTGATTTGCATTCTTGAAGTAAACCCTTGGAGAAAGGTCTTTGCACCTAAAAGCGTTTGAGAGTGGATCTAGTGCCAAGCCTTTGAGACTGCCTTCTGTGATGTCCTGGGTTCTGCAGAGGTACTCAAGACTGATACTAGGCTGAGTGCTCCCAAGAAGGCAGGACATTCGCCTTGCTTCCATCAGAGTACCTCTGCTTCTATCTGTGTTACATACTGAGGTTCCACCTACAATTTCTGTTCAGAGCATTTTGCATCTCAAAAAAAAGTTTAAAAACCAGTGATCCGTGCTACAACCTGAATGAACCCTGAAAACATCATGCCAAGTGAAAGAAGCCAGACACAGTGGACCATATATCCCATAATTCCATTTATCTGAAATAAATAGAATAGGCAAATTCATAGACACAGAGGGTAAATCACTGCAAGGATGAAGAGACCTACTTAATACCTGCACACCTGAAAGGACCAGAGCCCAAAGTCAAAAGTGGACCCTAATCAAACCCCAGACTTCATGGTAGAATTGCAAGCAGGTCTGGAAGGTTTCCTGTTCCTTCAGATCACATGAGAGAACCAACAGCCTCTACTGCCTACGTAGAAGACTGGCCTTAAACAAAAAGAAGAACCACTTCTCCCCATGTCCCTCTCTCTTGTAATTTACCCGAGTAGTGGAAAGACACTGCTATAATGAGAAAGAGCACAGGATCTAGACAGAAGGCCAGGAGGAGAGCAGAGGGTAGTGTAGGCTTGTGCCCGGAGGGAAGAGCAAGTGAGGGCCTGTGCTCCACTCACCAAGCCTTGGCCGGACTTCAGAACCGTGACTACACTGGCTCTCACCAGCCCTGGTTCTGGGATCTGTGTACTGCATAACCATGAGCTAATGACTTCATCTCAAAGCTGGGGTCCTTCCCTACAAAATGTGGTTGATAAAATGCCTTCAGAGAACTGAATGAGTTAACAGATAGGTTTCAATGCAGGCATTATTTTTCCTTGCATGTGAAGATGCTTTAAAAGGGCCTCAATGTCCAAGGACTATGTTCTGTTTGTATACCGACCACCTATCAGGTAGAGATTCGGGATTGCATGTTAGAAATGTCCTAGATCCATGGCTAAGGAGAGTGGACTGGGAGGGGAAAGTGGTCAGAAGAACATGATTTGCTACAGGATATAAAAGTTATATTTTTCAACACAGAATCAAACAAAATCTCTTTTCCTCATCTTTCTGCCTTAACTTTTTAGGGCTGTAGCCAAAGGACTGAGGCAAAAGAAAAAGTCTGACAAGCCAAATTCCATAAGCACGAGACTTCCCTGGTGGTTCAGTGGCTAAGATTCCATGCTCCAGTGCAGGGGGCCCAGGTTCGATCCCTGGTCAGTGAACTAGATCCCACATGCTGCAACTAAAAAAATAAATAAAAGATCCCGCATGCCACAACTAAAGAACCCACATGCATGTGACAACAAAGATCCCACATGCTGCAACTAAGACCTGGCGCAGCCAAATAAATAAATAAACATTAAAAAAAAAATCCAGGGCTTCCCTGGTGGCGCAGTGGTTGACAGTCTGCCTGCCGATGCAGGGGACGTGGGTTTGTGCCCCAGTCCAGAAAGATCCCACATGCCATGGAGCGGCTGGGCCCGTGAGCCATGGCCACTGAGCCTGAGCATCCAGAGCCTGTGCTCCACAACGGGAGAGGCCACAACAGTGAGAGAGGCCCACGTACCGCAAAAAAAAAAAAAAAAAAATCCACAAGTTCATCTGAGGGAGGCTCTGGAAAGACAGGAAGACATGCTGGACAAGGAAAATAGTAGAAGAAAGGCCCAGAGGTGGCAAACTCTGGGGGTGCTGCCTAGTTGGGCAGACAAAAGAGGGGCCGGATCTTGAGTTGGCTGATAGTAGTGGAAAGACATCTGCACAGAGACGAGCTTGACTTTCCTCAGGGCCGCTCCAGGACCTGTGCTCTGAATCATCCTCCCAGATAGAACGGGGTCTGACAGAGAAACCGGAGCCTCTACAAAATTCTGACCTGAAATCCTCAGAACTTTGCCCTGAGGGGAAGGACAGGAACCTCCCTCCAAACCCACATGGTTCTCATCTACAATTCTAGAAATCAGTTGATGGGAGTATTTCTGTTATAGTGAGGTATCTAGTAAGAATCCACTAATTTTAAGGCATTTTCCCTAAGGAAACGACTTCACTCAAAGGGAACACCGAGAAATCAGTGCTTAGGAATGGCCCACATGTCCAAGACATCATATAAAAAAAGAATTTAGCATATCTTATTAGCAAATGCTTTATACTGATTATATGTTGAAATGATAAAGTTTTGAATATATTAGGATAATAAAATTTTTTTTATTTCATCTGATCTTTTGGGGACTTTTTTAATTTGGCTACTAGAAAATTTAACATTACAAATGTGATTCACAACAGCCAAAAGGTGGAAGCAACCCAAATGTCCACAGATAGATGAATGGATAAACAAAACCTGGTGTATATGTACAATGAAATGTCATACGGCCTTTAAAAAGAAGGAAATATTGACACACTACAACATGGATGAATCTTGAAGACGTTATGCTAGGTGAAATAGGCCAGTCCCAAAAGAATAAATATTGTATGATTCCACTTACATGAAGCACCCAGGGTAGTCAAGTTCATAAAGACAGCACATTGGTGGTTGCCAGGTACTGGGGGAGTGGGGACAGGGACTTATTTTGTAATGGGTATATAGTTTCAGTTTGGAAAGATAAAAGAAAGTTCTGGAGATGGATGGTGGTGATGGTTGTACAACAATGTGAATGCACTTAATGTCCGTGAACTATACACTTCTAAATAATTGAAATGGCAAGTTTTATGTTACTTGATATGTTTTATGTTACTTATGATATCTTACCACAAGGCAAAACAATAAAAGGAACATAAAAAGAATACAATTAGCTGAAAGAACTTTTAGTGAGTTCCAAAAATAAAGAAAATCTTCATTTTATTAGATCTTTAGTTTCCAAGTCAATTAAAATGTTATTTCACTGCTTCTTAAAATTCAGCTCAAGAATCGCTCTACATTTAAGGGAATCTCTCACTGATATAAAGCAGAGTTTTCTAGGTGGTCCAAGTGGGAATCCCAAGGTTTGCCCTCAGTGGCACTGGTGAGGCAGGGGATCCTGGATGTGACTGAGTGAGTGGAAATCCCCCGTCTGAGGCTGGGGAAGGTGCAGGAGGGTTCTGCTGTTGATTGCAGGGGGTACCAAGAGAAAGAGGTGAGAACAAGGAAGGTTGTCACATGGGGCCCATTCCGTACCAGGGCTCTTGGGACTCCAGAGGGAAAAAGGAGTTGGGGATTCTAGAAGGAAGAAGAAGGTGGTGTCAAGAGGAACTGTGTGAGATTTAGCAAAAGCAGGGCCACTTTGAGGCCCAGGGGAAAATGCAGCATGGAGCAGGTGAAAGTTCTCTTCTCGCTCAGCTTGGGCACACAAACCCCTGTAGGGTGGCTGGGGAGCAGAACCTCTCTGGGTGCAGAAGCTGGCATTGCCAATGGCAGCAGAGACTGAGGGGCAGCAGAGGGAGGACCAGGGCAAGTGCCATTTGGTGACTACAGACAGCTGGCTAGTTTGTGGCCCATGGGGGCTTTCTCTTTGTTAAGTCACAGAAATATTTGGAGAAGCTTTGTACAAGGCTGGAGGCCTCCTGTGAGCATGTGGGGGAGCAGGAACAGGAACTCAGACTTATTGACATGAATGTGACAATTTTTACCCAGACTGGTGAGGCCTGGGAGAGAGGTTGTATTACATGTAAGCTCCAAGGGTGCCCCAGTTTCACTCTAGAGGGAAAAAAATACCCTGTAAAGGCCAGAGAATAGTTTGGTAAAATAAAGTTCCCTGAACAAACAAAAATCCAAAGGCAGGATGATTTAATTCAGTTTGAAAGGACTATAATGAATAATAAGGAGGAAATCCACTGTCCAGAGGGGATTCTCCTAAGAAAAGCCTTCAAAGCAAGAAGCTGGGAGTACTTTTTCCAGGAAGAGATGAAGGTGGACTCGAACATTTTCTAAAGTAGTTAGAGTGCAGGTGACCTGCACCCCTGACCATAGGCAGTAGGCCCAAAGACACCCAACTCATCTAGCACTAGGGCAGCTGATCCCACCAAACCCATGAGCTGTGGCCCAACTTGAAAAATTATCAGGAGCAACCATATTGCAAATCATGGAAATACAGAACAGGCACTCAGCTGGGGAGTAAAAGCAAAAACATATACTGGGAGTTGTAAGATTATAAAACAGAAGGAACTCCCTCTATCCCTCTCCCCATATTCTCCTCACTCTTGTCCAGGAGGAGATACAAACCTGATTGAACCAGACCCCAGAACACTGATTGGATTGTGTTTCCCAGGGACCTCATCCCTCTGTGTCAGGAGGGCATTATACCTGACTCAGCCCTTCTTGTCTTCCTTCCAAGCGAAGTTTAACCAAGGGCTTCTCCCAGCATGGGGAGAAGTCTTATGTTTAATCTTTTCCTCCTCTTCTGCTTGGGGCATTACTGCTCTTTTGATCTCCAATCTGTGGTCCTAATAATGTACAGAAAATTAGTGTATGCAAGTACTTAATTATAAAAAGCAGTAAATCAAGATAAGGTTTGAGGCCACTACTGTTTTGGAGCATTAATATCCCCTTTGTGATTATCATTATGGCCCTTAACATACATAAACTGAAAGTCCCGAAATGGAATGTTTACTTCATGAGATGTTTCCAAATGAAAGAGAACAGAAAGATGGTCAGAAGGAATTCAGACACTCTGTTCCTTCGAGAGAAGGATAAGAGTCAAGACTTCTGTGTATCATCGATACCCACTGATGTCTATTATTAATATGTTGATCCTGCAGAATCTCAAAGGCCTTCTGAATCATTAAAGAAAGCTTGGAATGTGACTAGTTTATTTGTTTAGTGTTAAGTGTATTTCCTTGTATTTGAATTCTTTATGAATTCGTAATCTGGCTGTGGTAACTGGGTTTTTTAATGATGGAATCTTCACTCCATGAGCCAACCAAGCCAGATAAACTTTGATTTTGACCCAGACCACCTGAGCTTTCATGTCCAGCAGCAAAGTCCTCCCTGTGTCTGAATTCCTCCGGCCATATCACGCCACCCAAGGGTGGGTCCTCCTAACAGCCTTCATCAACATGTAGATTCAATGAGAGTAAAACCAGTTCCATGGATAGTGTGGATGTAAACCAAAGCCCTTTGGGAAAATCAGGACAACAGCACATGGGGTTCTCCAAGTGGGGTTCATGGCCCAGCTGCAGTGGACCTGTTACCTGTGCACAGCCAGTGCCCACCACATACTCGGGAGAAGAACAAGAGTCTACCCGCCCCTCGTAGGAGTCCATTATTTTCCTTTTTAAACTTTTCCATTTAAAATAATTAGACTTCCAAAAGTTTGCAAACATAGTACAAAGAATTTCCATATACCCTTCATCCAGATTCCCCAAATGTTAATATCTTACCTAACCACAGTACAAAGATCAAATCAGAAAAGTAACATTGCCGCAAGACTTACTGTCTACACTACAGACCTCATTCAAATTTCATCAGTTATCCCACTAATTGCCTTTTTCTGGTCCAAGATCTAATCCCGGGTCACATGTTGCATTCAGCTGTCATGTTTCCTTCATCTGGTGGAGCCCATGTTTGTCTCCTCAGTTTCTTGCTCTGTGGCCTCAAGGAAAGTGGACATTCCATCTGCCCAGGGCATCAACAGCAGGAGGAGGTCTGAATCGGTGCTGGGCAGGGCAAGTGCTGAAGTGAGAGAGACCTCATATTCAGTGGGTGGTCAGGATACCCTTCCCTGCAGACATCAAAGAGAGGGTCAATTTCCACTAACCGCTCCCACCGCTACACCATACGGCAGTAAAATCCCAGTAAGGGACTCTCTATAAAGTGTGCCAAATCTGGGGAAAATCTTTAGGATTTTCATTCTCCTGCCTTTCAGAGTCCTTACAGAATATATCGTTACTTTTTTTGTCAAATAGATTGGATTTTCTACAGAGAAATTGCTCATCCTTTAGCAATTCTTTTTAACCAATAAAGATTGCTTTTTCTCCATGCTTTCCTCAGTCATAATCAGAATATGGTGGTGTCAAAAAGTTATACTTGCTCTCCCCACTCATACACACACACATAATCTTCTGTGAATGCATATTAATAAGTTTTAGTTATTGTTAAAAGGCAACATGGCAGAGTATTTAAACACCATGTTCTGGAACCACACTGTCTGAGTTGAAAACCCAGCTCTGCCCCTTACTAGCTCTGTGACTTTGTGCCTCAGTTCTCATCAAATGGGGATAGTAATAGTGTAGATCAGATAGTCAATTAGAAGGAATACATGTTTGCAAAGCATTTAAAACAGTTTCTGGGATATAGTTAACCCTATATGGGTGTTCGTTAAATACATGTTTTTTAAAAAAGAGGCCATTGAGACTACTTTAACAAATTAGCACCCTTTGTAGTAACATGCTGTTGGATATAAATCTTCCTAAAATGGAAATGGATCACATCGCTTACATCATTAAGGCTCTTTGGTTGTTGGCAGTGGTCTAAACTGGCAGTGCCCACATGGCATCCATTGTACAGATGTGTGTTATGTGCACGTGTGTTCTGCATGCACATTTTTTCATTTGTTTTGGGGCCAACATTAAAAATGAGAGATTTCACAGAAAGTGAATTTCTGACGTTTCTCAAAAATTCAGTCTTACCCACATAGAGGTTCTGTTCCCCCAGAACAACAACCTCAAGTGGAGCTCAAGAGAGGCAGATACCCTTTACGGAGGGACTGGATAGTGCAGTCAGCCACAGTCCCCACCACTCCCTATAGTCTCCCTGACACTGAAGTGACAGTGACTTGCCATATATGATCCCATGTACACTATTGTTTTTCATAGAGTGAAGAAATAGTTCTCTTTACCTCTATCAAGAGTAGAACAGATAAAGAGTTTAAAGGGGCCACATGTAAAGAAAAACATGAGAATGCATAGTTCTTTTTAGTGACAAAATTTTTTCCTACATATTTTATAAGCAAATTATGTCAGATTTGAAAGAGTATAATCAAAGATGCCATTTCTTATACTGGACAACACTCTCTTGCTTCATTCATTATGGCCTGGTCAGAGTAGGTATTCAAATTTGTGGCCCCTGATCCATGGAATAAAATACCAATATTTGGCATAGGATTTCAGGCCTTTCATGACCTCATCCCTGTGGCCCCTCTCCAGTTTACCTCCCCCCACACACATATCCTATATTCAGCAATTTTGAACTGTTTTTGGTAATGTGACTCCATGCCTTTTATTTTTCACTGATATGTTATAAAAGGAATATCTAGCTACAAAATAGAAATTTTTGTCCTGGTGCTCAACCTTAAATCACCAGTATTCATCAGCCTTACACATTCCAAAATACCCATGAAAAAAAGAGACAATAACATTTGGTTTAATCACATAACCAAAGTCATTTTGATGATAAATCAAAGCTAGATCATCAAGAACAAAAAGTATCTACAAATCTTCAAGTATAATTCATCCTGACTACAATACAGTAAAAACACGCATAAGGAGTGCAAATACAATCCCATGTGCCACACAGCAATTTGATAAACTGACACAGACTATTATGAATTGGAAAACATATGTGACAGTATATATTTTGAATAGTATCAGTAACATGCTGACATTTCCTCCTGGAGGATCAGACTGTGTATATATTACCAGAATCATCTTAACCCAAACAAAATTGATCCTGGTTTAGCGAAGATCTTTCCTTGGTGGAGAGTTCAGATAAGTGGAGAGGGTGCTGAAAAGAATTTTTTATTTAATGATATCTGTGGGAACAAGAGGATGATTACTAATGCTGTTATCCACATGTTGGGTCCTTCAGGCAATGGAAGAGGCCCCGGATGAAGGAGGGGAGGGACAGAGGAGGGGTTTTTCACCTAGCCCCTGGCAGCTTGGTGGTTTAGCAAAATAGCAGAGGATGAAATGAACAGAGCTTTGATAGGTCCTTGAAAGACTTGAGACCTGGGAAAACTTCATTCAAATTCATGTAAGTATTGATGGACATATATCATTTTTAAGTTCTTCTTTTTTTTCGAATGAGAAAACTGAGTCCCTGAGAGTTTGACTTGCCTGAAAACCAACAGCTAATAAGAGCTCTGATATTTGAACCCCAGGGGCCCTGATAACTAACCCACAATTGCTTCCTCTATTACCCTGCAGTAAAAGGAGACATTCAAAACTTCAGTGTTTTACTAATACTTTCTCATATCTTAAAACCTATTTCAATGCTTAAAGTCTCTGCTTCCTTCATCCTTGGATGACACATGATACAGATGTAACGTACATCTCACATATGTAAACAATTGCCACCATTTATTGGGCGGCTCCTACTGTATATATGATATCTCATTTAATTCTCACAATTGTATGAGGTAAATAGTACTATCCTCACTTTACAAGAAAACAGGTTTAGGGTGGTAAAATAACCTGTCCATGGGACATCATAAGTGGTGAAGCCATCATTTCTCAGGTTCTCTGGCTCCAAAACCTATGCTCCTCACATGACACTGAACTGCCTCTCCAGGTCAGAGCAAAATAATTATGACTCTTCATTGGCATGTACAGGCCAGGTTCTGGGCCAGATGCTTTACTCAGGCTCTCAGACAATCATTACCACAATGCTGTGAGGCACACATTATTGCCTGTTCATGTATAGGGAACAGACCTCCTGAGAGAGGCTGACTTGTCAAACTCCAGAGTCTATATTTGAACAAGAGTCTGTGAGGGTCCAAAGCCAGGCTTCACCCTAGAAGGGCTCCCAGCCTTTGTGGAACGTTCCAAATGTAGCAAGCAGGTCATCTAGACGAGTGGTTCTCTTTCAAACTTGACTACATTTAGAATCAGCTGCATTTAAAATCCCATTGCCCATATTGTTTAATGGGTACAGAATTTCTGTTTGGGATGATGAAAAAGTTGTGGAAATTGATAATGGTTACACAACAATGTAAATATACTTAGTGCCACTGAATTGTGCAATTAAAAATGGTTAAAATGGTAAATTTACATACAGCTTACCACAATAAAAAAAAAGAAAATCCATGTCCCAGGCCCTAATCCCTAGAATCACAGAGGTTGACTGCTAGATAACAGGATTTTTTGAAAGCTTTCCATTTGATTCCAATGTCCAGCCAACATCCAGCACTGTGACTTAGAACAGTATCCCTCAAACTTAAATGTGCCTATGATTCACCTGGGGAATTTATAAAATGTAGCCTTAGATTCAGTAGGTCGGAGGTGGGACTTATAATTCTGCATTTGTAACCAGCTCTCAGGTGATGCTGCTGCTGGTCCATGGACCACACTTTGAGTAGCAAGGCTTCAACCTGGCTGCACAGTTCATCACCTGGAGACCATTTATTTCCCCAGGTGTGCTGTGGAACTCCACTTCCCTGAGAAGCTAACAGTTTCATGTGATTTAAAAAAAATTCTATGGATAAATAAATTGTGGGGAGAAACTGGGTTAAACAGAGCTAAATCAGCATCTTCTAGGATGCTTTAGTACGCCACACATCTTGTGAATCTCCCAGAAGGAGATGGATGGTGCACAGCATCTCCCAGTCACGTCTGACCCAGGAACACTGTGCAGAGCAGAGCAGAGCCGAGGTGGGTGGTGGCTGCTCTGTGGTTTCGTGCGCTGGGAGACGCTGTCAGCATTGCTGAGAGCTGCAGGAGGATGCCCTGAAATTAGCTTCTGATGCAGATAGACACACCTTGGGACAGGGAGAGGGAGGTTGGCCTCACACTGACAGCCGTGCAGGAGGCTGAGGGAAGCTAAGGCGTCCCCATGCCCTGGTGAGTGAACACCTCTGGGCCCAGCCCTCATTTTCACCCACCTTGAGGTTTGTGGCTTTAAACATGCCTCTTGTACTGGTAGGGCCTCAGCTTCCTCTGCACGAGGAGGAGGATGGATACTGCTCTGCGCTGTCCCTTTGCAGTGCTAACATCGAAGTGTGGGAGTGTCCAACAGCAGGGCTGTCAGATAGCAAAATCACAGTGCAGGGGTCAGGTGATGTCGGTGCATTCAGAAGACTTAGTAGTAGGTTTAGAACAGTGGGTTAATTTTAAACTGATCTAAAATCTTCAAAGAAAATAGTTTAGTGCAGAGGTGGACAATGAAATTGAGGTGTCATTCTCTTGCTTTTCCCTCTGCCTCACTCCCAACCACAAACCAAGTCCCATTGGTCCTGCCTGGAATCCACCTCTAGCATTCCTGCCGCAGTTCTGACCACCATTGTCTCTGGCCTGGAAAACTCCACCTGCTCCAGCCACTTCCCAAAACCTGAGCTGTCCTCATCCTGTCCAGAGTCCCCTTTCCAAAAGGCAAGTCTGACCAGGTCTCTCCCAGGCTTAAACTCGCCAGCAGGCCCCGTGCCCTCAGGAAAAACTTGATCTTGGCCTGACTGCAGGGCACAGCCTCAGTTCCTGGATGCTGGGCTCCATCTCCACTCAGTGTCGTGCAGGTCGCCACATGGCCTGCCCTCTCACCACCTGGAGGACACTGCTGGTCCTTCCACTCAGCCTGCCCTTGCCTTCCCCACTACCTTACCTGGGTAACTCTATGGCCTCTAGATCTCAGCTTAGTCATCCTTTTCTTCCAAGTCCTTCCTGACCTTCCCCCTCCATCTGCATCCCTGAGCTCTGTTTAGGGACCAGCCATGCTCCCACACTGTGGTGGCAGTCACCATCCTGTACTGCAGCCGCCAACACTCAACTCTTTCTCCCACTGGACCTGGAGACAGTAACGGAATCTCATTCACAACTAAATCTCGAGCCCTGACCCCCCGTGCCTGGAACAGAAAGGGTACTCAACGAAAGCTTACCAAATTGTTCAAATTCTGAGTCCCAAGACCCTGAGGAGGCATGATAAAGGATCTTACCTGAGGCTGGTTGGCTGCCTTCACTGGCTACTCGTCTGTCAGCATCCGCCAGTGAGTCCCATAAGGAAAAGGAAGGGAAACTGTGGTATCCAGGGCTTGGACAAGGCATCAGAGGGCCTGCGTTCTACCCACAGCCAATTTCATCGTACATCCGATTGTGCCACTTCCGTGCTCAAACACTGTCAGGGACAAAGCTCCCCAAATGATAAAGTCCATCCTCCTTCCCCTAGATCAGATCCCCACCTCCACCAATTTGGCACCTATACATTTTTGTAAACTTTGCCCACTATTCCCTTCATATACCCCACAGTCCAGCTGAAGAAATACCTCTGTTTTCTCGGTACACATCCCAACAAATTCCTGGCCTCTGAGCCTTCCACTGCAATGCCTTCCCTTTCCCCCAGCTCACTCTGCAAAAGTCTAACCTTTTTTATTCCTCATCCCTGTGTTACCTCCATACATGATCCTCTGGGATTCCCCCAGCCAGAAGGAACAGCTCCTCCCTGCTTGCCTCTCTCACGTGTCCCTTTCTATCTGCCTTATAGTTTTCTGTATATTTGTCCTGTCTCCTACTAGACCCTTGGTGGGGAAATGCTTTATCTGCTTCACAGCATGGAGCCTTGCACATGGCAGACTCTAAGATATATATTGAATTAATTAATTAATTAGGTGAGCAGGCTAAATGGTAAGAGTGTAGACTGTGAGAAGGGAGTAAATTACATAACGACCACAACTACAATCATGCCCTTCTATTTGTGAAGACTTCATACCTTACACAGTGCCTTGACCAATATTAAGCCAGGCAAGTCTCATGAGTATGTTTAGGGCCAGCAGGGTAAATTCTGTTCTCCCTAATTTACAGGCTTGGAATAATTCTCTAGGGGGCTCAGTGACTTGCCCAAGGTCCCACAGCTGGCCAAGGTAGGAATGGGATTGGAATCAGGTCTTCTAAATTCAAATCTCACCCTGTTCGATTAAACCATGTTGCATAAATAATGACATTTTGGTCCACTCCTACCTTTTTAGTAAAAAAAAAAAAAAAAATCTGCAAGTATGCTTTTCGCAGTTCCTGATCCAAGCTAGCAGGAGGGCTCAAGGGAAGGCGGAGGCCTTCACTGCAGGGTCTCTTGGTCCAAGGAAGCCCAAGCACCATGGGCCGACTAAGCCTTTCTTTCCTGCCGTTGGCACTGGCAGCCCTGGCCCTGGGCCCAGAAGCATGCCAGCTGGGTAACTGTCCATCCAACTCTGGACAGGATTATCCCTCTGTCTCCCACTTCCCCCAAAGCCTGCCTAAGACAGGTTTTTGCACTGTCTGTTTTCCATTCCACTTACAAAAAAAAAAAAAGTTCTGTTTTTGCTTAATTTTAATCCTGGACATGAAGAAACACAGTTTGTTTTTGGTTTCTAACCAAAAAAGCCGTAGGAGTTTAAATCAGCTGAAACCTACTAGTAACCTAGCATTTCCTTCAGTCAGTAATCCACTCTGCCCTGGCTTGTGTGCTGAGGCCCACAGGTCCAGCTCTCCTTCCAAGGCCCTTGTGAATTCCATTCAGACCCACCCGTCCCCACTCTCCTCCTAGGAAGCCTACTTCCCTCTGAAGCCGGTGGAGTGAGGCAACATTGCCCATCTGGGAACCCACTGGGCCTCTGAGAAGCCCCAGGGTCCCTCTTTGGTATAAATGAACCCAGAAGTGCGTCCATCCCAGGGCCAGGGCCAGGGTAAGGCAAGTGAGGCATCCTCCTTGGGCAAAATTTAAGGGGGCACCAAAACAAAGTCAGTCATCAAGACATATAATACTTAAATGCAACATCAAAAAATCAAAATTAATGAAAAAATCCGTAAGGAATACAATATCAAACTTTGAAACAAAAACAGGAAAAGAAGTCCTGATTTTCCTTTTGCCTCAGGCTCCAGTATGGCTCTGCATGGCACTGATACTGTTCTTGTCTTTATTTAAAGGTTTAATATTTTGTTCAGTGTGAATCATTTGCATTAACTTAGTTCTTGAAATATTCAAATATTATTTATGTTGATTACTGTGGTTTTGGGTGCCCCCCTAAACCTCGTGCACAAGGCTCATGCCCCACTTGCCTCACCCTAATAGCAGCCCTACGCCTTCCTATACAAGAGTAAAGTGGCTCATGTTAGAAACGAGGCCACATCCCAGGTCAAGGCTCTGACAGTTACAGAAAACCTGCAAAGCCACCTCTTCCCACAGCTTACCCAGGAGCCCCTTCTATAGCATTTCTGACCATGGTCATTTGGTCTCAAGGTCAATGGTTCTAAACCTTGGCTGCACATTAGAATGACCTGGGAAGTTTTTTAAACTCCTAATGCTCACTTAAACCAGAATCTCTGGGAATGGAACCTAACATTAGCCAAATGACCAAGCATCTCAATTTGCCCAGAACAAAAAGGTTCCCTGGGGCCTGAGACTTAGAGTGCTGGGACAGTCCCTGGAAAACTGGGACAATTGGTCACCCTAGTTATTTCCTTCTCAGATGATCCCAATGTGCTGGCTAATTGAGAACCACCGAACAAATACTCCTAATGACAAGTAGCTCACTACCTAAAGACAGTCGCTGTGAGTTCTCAAACCCTGGGTGTGATCTATTCCCACCCACCAAAACGTAGACTGTGATAGGAATGGCAGGAAACCACTGCAGACTGAAGCCTCAGGAGAAAGCTGTGAGGAGCAGAAGCAAGGGAAGCATAAAATCCAAGAACCAACCTAGTGTGAAGTCAAGTTTGGCAGCAAAATTACATACTGTGAGGGAGAAACGGGTATGTAAGTAATAGAGACATTCCCACATCTTTGCAGTACCGATCTAGCTCATGTCACACCTGGGGGTGGGTCAGGCAGGAATGCAGAAGGGAGAGGGAAGGAGAGTCAGCTTATAGATTAAATGTCATAAGCAAAACTCTGGGCCAATATCCACATCCAAATATGACTTGGCCACAAACCCCAATCATCCCCTTTTTTCTGAAAGCTCTGTCTTATTCTTCGACCTCATTGTCGTTTTCTGTGGTCTCAGTCAGAGGGTTAATTGAATACAATGGAAGATATATTCAAGGAGACAGCAGTAAGTTCAGTTAGGGGAAAACATTCCCACGGTTTTGATGTACTTCACAGGCAGAAGCAAAATATTGGACGTGTTCTATTATTCCACTCTCGCCTGGAGGGTAAATGCAAGATAAACTTGTAGAAAATTCTAGAAAGGTTGCTATAATCCCTACCCATCTCTGGGATGATGTTTGCATTAGAGGGAATACAAGGTTGCCTTTAAAATGCAAATGTGCCCTTGGTAAACCTCTCAAGAATCTACTGTGAGGCCAGTCGGTCTCACCTTTTTGATTCTGGGACTTCTGAAAGGAATTGCAAAAGCGAGCTCTGGTTTTTATCTTTTAATCGGGCGAGCGTTGGTTTTTATTTCTTAATGTTTTGAAAACCAACCTGCTTCCACTGTGGCACAGGGATGTTTGCTGTACTGCTGACATCTACTGAGAGACTGTGAAATAGCATTGCTCCAAGTAAAGGAAATTCAAGCTCCTCTTGAGAAAGCTCTGTCTCCAACAGGTAATGTCATCTGTAGCACATCAGGGGCCTTTGAGCAAGCACTCATCGATTTCCATGGAAGGTCAGAATCCTGGAACACTTACCCAGGCAGCTTGTAAAAAGAGAACAGGGCTGCAGCCATTGTGGGGATAGTGGTTCTCAGGGATCTCTGCAAAGGGAAAGGAACCAACCTGTCTAAGTGCTGAACACACACAGGTGCTGATACCAATTTTCACAGTCCTCATAACAGCCCTTCCAGGTTAGTATTCTTAACCCCATTGTTACGGATGTGAAAACTAAAATTCAAAAACAGTGCGTGGCTTATCTAAAGCTACCCAGTGGCAGAACAGAAATGGGCACTGGCTCCATCCCTTTGCCCTGGTCTGTACTTCCTGTCCCTTAAGAGATCCACCTAGATCTAAACCAGACCCTAAAACTCCCAACCGTAGGAAATATTTTTGTTCCGCTTCATTCCCAGGAGATCTCTATGGATCTATGGAAGAAAGTGAGACAATAACCTAGCTACTTAAACTCTGTGGTGAAATCATTACAGGCTGCCCCTCCAAATTATTATTTTGTTAATGACAAAGATATGCCACTAAAAAATGACCTATACCCAATAACCTTTGAGACAATCTGAGTCAGATGGCAATTATATTTGGAATATTAAGGGATTGTAGGGGCCCATTTCCCCTTTACTCTCATTTCCTTCCCCCATGTGACATTTTTAGAGTTGCTTTTACTCATTTTATCATTCACCATATACCTTACCCCACCTCTGAGTACACTTTTTGGAAATAAGCTTATCCCTCTGCAGGTGGATCCCAAACAATCAAGCACATCTTTCCACACTTAGAGGCATCTGTTTGTAAACATTAGAAGCCGTCAGTCTAAATGCAAAACCGTTTTGGATATCTCGCATCCTGTTCAATTTTCTGTGGCGTGATTGCTGAAATAAAAGGGGGAGGGGGTAAAGGGTTGACAGATTTTACTACTTTATTAAAAATCATGGTATTGGGGGATTTTGTTGGTTGGCCTGCCAGTGGGACAGAGAGCAGCTGGGGTAAAAATACTTGTTTCTATAAATTGTGTTGGCAAGTTTTCTTCTGAAAAGTTGAGTTTCAAAAGACTATAGAGAGTAGATAGAGGGCTCAGTAAGGAGTTATTTTTTCATTTATTGGCCTTAACTATTTTGGGAGTAACAGGTAATGCATGTACATCATCTGTGTTTCAAAAGATACAAAAGGCTCCGCAGTGAAAAGCAAATCCTGCTCTGGGCCTAACCATCCGTCTTACCTTCCTGAATGCAATCTTGCCAGCTTTTGTATATCCTTCGAGATATATTCTATACTTACACAGATACAGATATTCTTAATTTTGTCACCATGTATAGCATGCTATGCACACTGTTTTCCACCTTGCTCTTTTCTCTGAACAATAGGTCTTGGAGATCCTTCCATCAATACGTAGAATTTAAACAAATGGGGCAGGCCACTGTGACTCTTGAGAGCACCTGGTAACTTTATAAGTCTTTATAACTTGATTGCCAAAATGAATGTTCATCCTGGGGATTAAAAGATCTTTTTCTCTTTTGAGGCACCACTAACCTTTGGCTGGAATGCTCTGGGATTTTTCTCATCCAAGGTTTTTAATTCTATCTTAATTTATTAGACTGGACAATGCATTTCTATTTAATTTTCTTCTTCAGTGAACTTAAGAGAACACCTGTGAGTCAACCACTCAGTAATGAAGTTTAGTTCAAAGTAGAATTGTATGAGGTTTTTTTCAATGTTATAAAAGCCTATGGCATTCTCTTGGGGTAAAGCAGGTGCTATGGAAAGAGGATTGAGAAGGGGCACGTGGGTGGCCATTCTGCAAATGTCCACACATCACTATATCCCTAAGGTCCTTAATGTCCAGGTTTTAGTTTCTCTCCACTAGCCTATGCGGTCCATGTTAGAAAGTTTTACTAACACTTTACAAATTTAAAAGAAAAATACATGAAATACATGTAAACGGAAATCAGCATTTCCAATCAGGGAAGCCGAGTCTCTATTCCTTCCTCTGGTGATTTGTAAGTGGGGACACTCAGCCCTGGACCCATGATCTAGTACTGCTCTTAACGCTAACTTGCTGTGACCTTAACCAGGTCCCAGAATGTCCAGGTCTGAGATGCTGATGGCTGCCAGGTCACCTTGCCTCAATCCACCACATGTCCTCAGCCTGAATTCTTCCACGGAAATGGCACCACCACCCTACATTTTCATCAACCTAAATTTTACTTTCATAAGCACTTTTTTTTTTCCTTAAAGCTGCTGACGGTGACAGTGGTCATCACTCTGCATATGACCAGGTCATTTTTGCCCATTTGCAAACAGGCCTGGCCAAGTCTAGGGAGCAACTTGTCTTCCAAGCTCGGCATGAGCCGGCCTACTAGAAAATGGACTCTCGGGAAATAGACCTCAGCTTTTAAGTCCATTACAGTCCAGAAAGGGTTGAAGGCCCCTTCAAAATACAATTCACCGCTTTATTCACAAAGTCCTTCAATTGCTTTGGTTCCAAGAACACTAATTGGAGGAGGCAAATCCTGACCTCTGACCTTAACCTGCCAATGTTCCTTTGTAACAGCACCCAATATGCTGGTTGTGGAGATTTGAAGTGAGCAGCAACCCTGCCCAGGGGGCCTCTGGGTTAAAAGCACACACAGTGTTTCTACCAAAGTCAGATGTCCTTGGAAGGATGTCAAAATATATTGCATAATCCCCAAAATACTCTCCCAAAGATGCACCCAAGGAAAGTTTCAGATAGGCCTGTGTTCCATGAAGATCAGGGCAGCTCAGATTAATATCAACATTTCATAGAATCTAATAACAAAATGCTTTACACACACACACACAAAAATGTTGTCTATCAAAAGTACATGAAACAAAGACTTGCGAATATTGAGACCAGATGTCGGAAATACTGGAGAAGGCATTTACTTTCGGCATACCCAGTGAGATATAGAAAAACGTATGCAATATCAAGCTTTCACTGAGTTTTTTCTCAAATAGTGACCAGTAACAAAGCAATTTGTGCTTAAAAATTTAATCCCCAACAGGAGGTGTTTTTTTTTTTTCAGTCCTTGTCAGGAAGCCCTTTTAACATTAAGCCATAATAGCTCAATAAATAAACAAAGCCACCTTTCATTGTCCAGTGTTCTAAATGTCAGGTGCTAGGGGAGGGCAAATAGTTCAACTTCTCTCAAGTACCCATAGATTTAAATTATAATTAATCCCCTGGTGACAACGCCAAGGGTGGTGGAAATGTAAGCAGGGCACACTCCCTGAGAGGTGTTTCTGTCTCCCTTAAAGAAAGATTCCATTAAGAGAGGGTAACCAGGGTTTAGCGCTTGGGACTTAACTCTGGGGAGTCGATTGCCTTCCCCGCTAACCCTCTAGGAGGGCAAAGGGGAGAAGGGGTCTGGGGCAGAGGGACCCTCACAAATGCCAAAGCAATACTGGGCAAAGCGTCTCAGCCCACAGAGAAGCTCTGGGACCACTGACACCACCACGCCCTGAAGCCACCCCAGGCCAGCCCGGAGAGATGACAGGCCAAAGCAAAGGCCTGTCAGTGGGGGAGCTTGGAGCCCTAAGTTTCTAATTTCCTGGCTATTGTCAATTTGTGTAGTGGACGCCATATTATCTACACTTAAGAGACTTTTAATTTCCTTTCTTAATAATAAAAATCTGTCTGTGGTGGTTATAAAATGTGAATTTATCGACCTCTGGGACTAGGGCTGAGAGCAGCGTGAACGGACCGCGGGTTAGGGAGGAAGAAAGGGATGCGAAGAACCTCTGACTTCCTTTTGCCGAATTGTCTTCGGCACCCCCTGGGCCCCTTCCTCCCTTGCTCTGGCTGATCTCAGGAACAGAGCTGTCAGAGGAGGAGCAGTGCTCCCCTTAGCACCCCAGGCCACTTCAGCACTCGCTGAGGCTGACTAGAGACCAAACAAGAAGGAAATAATCTGTTCCTGGGAGGAAGATCCTGGGAGGCTTGCTGAGCCGTTTGTCCAGCAGACGGGCTCTCATCTGGAGCAGGGTCACCAAGCTATAGCCCGCTGCCACATCGGGCCCAGCCCCTGCTCTTACAAAGAAAGTTTTATCTGTACACAACCACCTATTGGCTCTGGCTGCTTTCTCAGGACAACAGCAGAGCTGAGGGTTTGAGGGCTGAGCTGTAGGCACATGGCCCACGATGCCTAAAATAGGTGGTATTTGATGCTATACCAGAAAGGGTTGTCAGCCCCTGATCCGAGAGGGTGCAAATGGCAGCTAGGAGGTTGTTCCCTAATCCATGCAGGAGGTGACTGTGTTTTCATGTTAAATGCTGCCCATTTTAACCTGCTTGTTTGAGGGAAGGGTAGTATATTTAGGGGAAGTCTACAAAGAACTGATTTTAAGGGCATTTCTTATATCTGTGATCCAAGCCCAGGTGACAGAAGTCCCCAGAAGCTGGGGACATTACCTGCAGCTTCAGGGAACTGAGCTGGGTCTCATAGATGGGCAGGAGCGGCATAACCAGAGAAGCCTGGTGTCTCAGGTAGGGGTGTCATCATGGGAAACAGAGACCAAGTCCCCAAGGTCCATGAGGAGGCCTCTGCAGAGCAAAGGGCCCTTATGACTTGGAAGCAGTAGAAAGGAATAATAATAGCAGCTACCATTCAGTGCTTGCTATAATTTTTGCCTATATTAACTCATTCTCTCCTTATAACTCTATAAGGTAAGTATTATTATTATCCCTATTTTACAGATGAGGAAACTGAGACATGGGAAGGTTAAGAAGTTTGCCAGAGGTCCACAGCAATTAACTGGCAGAGCTGAAATTCCAGTCCAGTGAGCATGACTCTAGAGCCCACATACCAATCACTGTGTCGAAATCAGGCTACAGGGCAAGGATGGGGCCCCAGGGTGGATTTCTTTTTCTTGAGAATTGGCGTAACTGGTGACATTCGTAGTCTGGGGAAATTAGCTGGTGATGGAGAGAAATTCACAATTAAGGAGACAGAGAGAAGGCAGTTACAGTACTCTAGGTGTGAATGATGTGGGATTGAACCAAGAGGATGGCAGTAGGGATGGGGAGGAAAGTCAAGGCCAGCCAAGACTGAGAGGCTCCTCACCAAGAAACATCAGTTGAATATTTCCGTGCAGAGCATCCTGCACACCTCTCTCTTCTAGTGATTGCCTGGAACTGTTGATGCATCTCTCCCTTCCCTAGACTGAGTACCTTAAGATCTCTCGGTGACTTTTATTCATCCCTCTACCTCAAGCTTAAGTGGGCTGCCTGACACACAACAGGCATTTAATAGACTTTTGATAACTGACTCTGAAGTTTCTAGTCAGGAACTCTAGAAAGTCTGGCAGGAGCCCCGACTGAAATGGACACATGGTGAGGCACCTGCACATCTTGAATGGGGTGAGCAGGTAGAGAGAGGTGCACTTTGGACACACTGAGGCTGGGGGGCTTCAGGGTGTGAGTGGAGATGTCCTGTCAGCAATTGGAAATGCAGTCTGGGGCACAGGAAAGGGTCATGGCTGGAAAGGTTGACTTGCACGTCATCTGCAAAGAGGTGCTAATGAAAGCATGAGAATGGATGAGCCGGTAAAGAAGGGCATGGCGAAGAGAGGGGCAGGGACTGAAAGCAGCCATTGTTGGAGGGCGAGGGGAAGGAGAGGCGCCCACGGAGGAGCAGCCCTGGAGGTAAGAGGAGAAGAGCGAGGTCAGGTTGTGGGGCGTCCCTTTCTTTGGGAGCTGACAGACATACTTGTCAGCTGGCACAGGAACTCCCCCAGCCAGCGGGGCCCCAAGCTTCCCACCCTGAGATCTTTCTGCAAAAAAAAAAAGTATCCCTTAGGGAATAACAAAAATGTCCACACGAGGACAAACTCTGGTAGCCTCGTTGTAATTCCAGGGAGCTAAGCAATTTCCCCTTGCCTGAGGATGCCTACAATCCCTCCATCGATTCCTTACCTTAAGGCTCGGGTTCCAGTTCAAAAAGGTCACCTCCCAGGAAGAAAACTTTCAATTCGTCACTCCTGGGGGTGAATGAAGGCTCTGCAAATAGGTTTTGATACCATGCCCAAGGGCAAGTGACAGGTCACTGGGCTTGCGAAGGCACACCTTGAAGAAGAGGTAAAACAAGCAACAGAGCAGACAGATGTTGCACATCTCATCATTTTTCCAAAGCACCATCATGCCATGGTTTTCCAGCCCTTTCTTATTGTTTATTTATTGACTGGTCAACATGGTGACAACAGACAAGCAACCCAGCAGTAATAATTCAAAATGCCAGATCAGGGCTTCCCTGGTGGCGCAGTGGTTGAGAGTCTGCCTGCCGATGCAGGGGACACGGGTTCGTGTCCCGGTCCGGGAAGATCCCACATGCCGCGGAGCGGCTGGGCCCATGAGCCATGGCTGCTGAGCCTGCGCGTCCGGAGCCTGTGCTCCGCAACGGGAGAGGCCACAACAGTGAGAGGCCCGCGTACCAAAAAAAAAAAAAAAAAAAGCCAGACCAACAGCCTACATGTGGTTAAGCCTTTTTACCTCCTCTGTGTCATGGGGAATGCGGCCTTGGGCAGAGGCAAGATTGTACACACACCCCCAGCGCCTTCAGTGTGCACTGCTCAGTGCTAGGAGTTATAGGAAGATAAACAGCTGGACAAGTGCTTGCAGAACTAAGCCTTCAGATGGAGAGGCAAGACCCTTGAAGTGTTGCCAGAGAATCAGGGAGGTGAGGTCGTGGAGATCATGGCAGAGACAGCACCATTCAAGCCAGGCCCTGGAGGCTGCAGGGGGACATTGGACCGCTGGCTGGTGCTGCAAGGGTAGAGAGCAGTCTGGGGTGACTGAGGGGGAGAGGACAGGTGACTGCAGGGGGCTGGCTGGTCCCCAACCATGGAAGGACTTGAATGTCAGGCAGACAGATAAAGCTTTGAATGGAACAGAACTTGAGCACCAGAAATGGCAAGAAGTGCCTGGGCCACCAGCAGAAGCCACATGGAACAGAAAAGAAAGAATATGAAACAGAATTCAGCCCCAGCTCTGCACCTGGCAAACTCTGGGATCTGGCCATGCTCCTTAGCCTTGGTAAGCCTCGGTTTCCTCATCTATAAAATCAGGATAATTATAGCACTGATTTCAAGAGTTGATAAGACGAGTGAGTGAGATAATATATATCAAGTGCTTAGCGTAGTGCTTCTCACCTACTGGAAGTTCTGTCGATGTTATGTGAAGTTTTGAAACTACTGTTTGTTAGTAGGAATATCAGGGAGATGGAGCTTCCCTAGGAACTGAGCCCATTGGGCCCTACCTGAAGGTTACAGACTGACAGACCATATTAAGGATCTGCCAGACAGACAGTTCTCGCTCTGCCCTTCATACCGTGCAGCTGGGCTGGTCCACCTGGTAAGTGGCTCTGTACAGACAAGGACCATAGCCTGAGTGTAATGGGGACCCACAGCAGAGGGGCGTCATGTAGGAATAGGGAGAAATGGTCCAAACTTCCGGCAGGTGGGGGCGGGGTGGAGCTAGGCAGGGAGTGAGCATCATGGGAAGGGCAGTGCCTGTAGCCGGTAGAATAGAAGGGAAACTTCTGGACACCTTCAAGGCTATGATCTGTTAGCTACTCTGTATCCTGCCTAATTGGAAGCTCCTTGAGGACAGGAACCAGCTCTGCTCACTCCCGGCGGCATCCCCAGGCTAGGTGCCCAGCCAGAGCTCCGGGAACCTTCAGGGGAGGGCTTTGGTGAATGTCACCACCATCTCCCCGCCTTTCCAGCTCTGGCTGCCAAGGATGGCTCAGGCCTCCTTCGTGGTCACATACTCTGGCCACAAGCAGCCTTATACGGTGGCATTAGGTCAAGATCCAGGGGTCTCCGTACTCTGGCCTAAGGCATTTGGATGTGGAGATGCAGGGGAAAGTGTTGAGGCACTATCACACCTGCTCACTTCCACCCAAATGTTGTTGATCATACTAATAAGAAAAGTCACTATTTCCTGTGTCCCTAGGAGTGCTGGTCACTGCACTAAGTGCTTTGTGTGCATCATATTATTTCATCTTCACAAAACCCATCCTACAAGTTAGAAGACTGATATACAGAAAAACTGAGTAACTTGCCCAAGGTCCTCCAGCCAGCCAGTACCCATTTGGGACTTCTGATCTAGGAGCCCATGCTCTCTGGGGGCAGGACCCTGGGCCCATGGGAAGCGGGTCAGCGAGGGGCACTGCTGTGACAGACAGGCAGGCCCTGGGTGGGTGACCTTTGTGGCATCTGTGCTTTACCCGAGAAGGCAGGGGACACGGGGACACAGTGAGTAGTAACCCCAGGGCCTCCCTGCTCACATTGCTTCCTCACAGTTTTGCTCCAGTCCTGTTCTGGAAGTGGGCACCTCTTGGAGAGGTTTGGGGACTGTAGGGGGCAAACAAAGGGTCTTGCAGGTCCACCTCCTTTCACTGGAGTTTTTCTCAGTATTAGAAAAACTTAGGGCTAACATTTAAACGTTAAATCCCCAAGGGCAATTTTCAAGCTTTAAAAAACTGTATTTGGCCTTTAGTGGCAGAGTTCTAAAAATGGAACTTAAAATGCATTCTGTCTACAGAGGAGCTGGGAGCACCCAGGCCAGGGATGACAAAAAACAACCATTTGTAAAACTCTACCCCTATTATTCTAACCTGCATCTCCCTCTCTTTTCCCTTTGGCTGTCAGCAATGCATATAAGGGAACTGGGGAACAAGACATTCTGTTGACTAGAGTTATCTGTTCTATCTCTACTCCCTGTGAATATGGAAATATCATGATTGAAGGGTTAATCTCAGAGGAAAAATAGCCACCCCGGTGACAGTTAATATGAAAATTTACAGTTAAGGCCATTTCCAAAATTTCCTATGATTCAGGATGGAAGAGAAAATGGTTCAAGTACACTTGATGTCCATCTATGTGATGCTTTCTTTTCCCCCTTTAAGACGAGAATATATTTCAGTCTTCAACTTTAACATCAAAAACACTACAGAGTCCTCTCCTGGACTACATTTGGCCTTTGCTTCTACCTGTCAGATTCCCCCCCTCACACCCCACCTCCCTGCACTTCACATATAATTCCTGGTGTTATAGGAAATGACATCAATATGGAGGTAAACATACATATGCTTTCAATATGTCATCGATCCATGTTACATTTGGGGAGCATTTAGCAGGAAGAACAACAAAATTGGAACCTTGAATTCTGGAGAAATTTAAACTGTGGAAACATTGCAACTTAGGGCTCACTAAGCCACATACATGAGCCATCCATAAACTGACCTTCAGAGTAGAGCTCGGGGGTCTGCAAGTCAAAATGAGGGGTTGAGGACACTGATCAGAGCACTTCTCACCCAGACACGAAGGAAACACTACAAGAAGTACAGGCGCATGCATCTCTGCCACAAAGAACCCGAGGTTCCCTCTCGCTACTGCAATTCTTAGAGAATTAGGCTCTTTTTTTCCTCATTAGACTTGATAGTAGGAAAACGCGGATCTGAGTGAAAAACGTTTCAGTTTATATTTTACTTGGTGGTTCCGTCAAAGACAGTAGAAGGGAGAGACCCTGAGAGTATTTCAGTTTTGCAAAATGCCCAAAGAAATTGTACAAACATTTTTTTCCCTTTGTTTCTGGCTGGAATTCTATCAACTCTGTGAGTGAACGTGGATTATCACAGACTAACTAGGGAAATTGGTGGTTAATATCTTTGGGCCGATAATTAAGCTAGTCCCCACCAAGGAGATGAAGTTTGTTTCTGATGAAATCTTTGAAATCGTGGGGTCTCTGAAGGAAAATAACAGAGCTATTCCTGATCAAAAGATTGGGAACCACTGGGTGAGCCAGCGTCAATCTGGCCAGGGTCCAGCCCCTAATGTGGAGTAAATAAGGATTTTTCACACCTTTCAGATGAACGTTTGTTTCAATGATTTTTCAAGTATATTCCATTTCCCTGAAACCTTGCTCAAAGGTTGTGCATAGCATGGCTTGTTGTTTTGCAATCTGGATGCTGGAAAGAATCAGAGAAGTAGATTTGGAAGTAAAAGATATTTAAGTGAATTGCCTTTTGTTTTGACAGATGTTTTATACAGTACTTTGTCTGTTAAGAACAAGATGTTCCAATAAATATTGGATAAGTGGGAGAGAAAATTTACTACAAGGCCATAAATCAATTGGCAAGAGGTCATAAACTTCAAGATTGGTGCGCAAAGCATTTATTAGATTATCAGAATCTAAGATTGATCTGTAGCTTTATCTACTTTCCCCTATCCATCATTTTTATGGGACATGAAAAAGAGTTATAAAGGACAAATTGCATTTTAAAAATTATAATACAGGTTTTAGACAAAGCATTGCCAGATTATGGAACTAGATTAAAATAAGTGATAAATCAAGAAAGGTCTCCAAAATAGAAATATTTTTGTCACTTGGTAGGAGTTAAGTGCCAGTTTAGTAGGGAATGAAATATTAAGATAAGAGAAATCATGGAAGTTTTAACATACAGAGGGGTCTAGAGATTGTCTCATCTGATCCCCATCACCTTGCAAACAAAGAAACAAAGATCCACGAGGTTAAGTGACTTCTGCGATAACACAGCTGGTTAGTAGCCTCAAAGACCTTATTTCTGCTAAAGATGATGCAGGAAGTTTTGTGATTGGTTTTTTCTTTTTGGAAGAATCTATTTTATTAACAGTATATAAATTTAAGTTAGGATACTTAACACACCATGAACTCCTTGAGGACAGGAACTGATTCTCATTTTTACTACATATTTCCTAAATATTTGCCTGTAGACCTCAAAGTTTGGGGGACTCTTCTGCATACCTAGACTGTGTGTTTTGCTCTCACAATGTGCTGGTGGCCCCACAGACCCAACCATAGGCCTGGTCCCAGCCTCCACATGTAGTGGATGAGGCAAGGGAGACACACATCTAGCAGCTGGGGTTGGAAAACGCGCTCTGTTACTTGGGTGATCCGAGGCCTGTTCTCTTTTGGGGCCAGGCAGTAAGTGCTCCTTCCTTGCCCAAGAGGTAGGGCCAGACTAGGGGGGAGGCAAGTGAGGCTGAGTCACTGTGGTGTACAATTTAAGGAGGCACTCTCACTCTCAGGGTCATGCCAGTTCAGGTGCAGTACTTGCAAGACCCTGAGAGTGAGTGCCTCCTTAAACTGTATGCCCTAGAGCCTGGCTCTCAGGGAAGAGGAGATTTGCCAAAGCAAAGACAGCTGTAAGCCTAAAGGAGGAGGGGGCAAGGAGGACTGCAACTGCCCAGCTTCCTAAGTGCCTCTGTGGCTGCTACCACACCCAAGAGACATAAGTGCTGAGGGGACTGGAATGTGAACAAGACAAGGGCTCCAGCCTGAAGATGCTTTCAAGGACAAATCGAGGAAACAGACGTGCAGCGTCTCAAAACACACAGAATGAACTCATAAATTCATCTGTTCGTTGGTCTCAAACAAAATGCTGTGGAGACTCAGAGGAAAAAGTGAGGAAGATAAACTGGAAGAAGTCATTGAGAAATGTGAGTGTGGTATTTATAAAAGGAGGACGAGATGAGATGGGCGCGTCAGGTTCTGTCCAGCCGCTGAGTTCTACTATGGCAGGTGAGGTGGGGAGGGGTGGGCTGGCAATGCCAAGGGGAGCCTGGGGGACACAGAAGGCTTGAAGGCTGCCTGCTTCCAGACAGAAGGTTCTACCAACACTGGGTGTTCTGTAAACTGGAGCTCTAAATATAGGGTTGCCAGATGAAATGCAGGGTCTTCCATTAAATTTGAATTTCAAATAATCAACAAATAACTTATTAGTATAAGTATGCCACAAACATGAAACATTAGGCTAAAAATTCTTGTTGTTTATCTGAAATTCAGATTTAACTGGGTGTCCTGGGTTTTTTTATTTGCTAAACCTGGCAACCGTATCTGAATGGAGCTGGTGACAAAGTGAACGGGGAGGAAGGGATGGAGGGTAATGAAGGAAGGGACCTGAGGAGCTTTATAGGGAGGTCCAGACTGTCCCACTGCAGGGAAATCCTCTGCTCTAAAAGGAAAGTGGTAGAAAGAATCCTGGAGCTGGAGGAGAATTCAGAACAGTGGTTCTCAATCCAGGACGCACATTAGAATGTCCCGGGAGAGCTCTTAAAAACCATCAGTGCCTGAGTCCATCCTCAGAGACTCCGATTTAATTGGTTTCAGTGTGGCCTAGGTATTAACATTTTTTAAAGCTCCCTGGGTGGTTCTAATGTCAAACAGGGTTGAGAACCACTGCTTTGGAGACTACTATGTCCTGTCCTCTGAGGCAGAGGATCAGGCAGAGCTGCTTTCAGATCCCACTCTGTCACTTCCTGGCTATGACCTAAACTACGCCTGTTTCACCCTGTGGAAGGCAGGGATAATAGTTATTTGTACATTGTTATTGTACATTGTACAAGGTTATTGTATAGACTGCTGCAGACTTCCAGTTAAACATTGCAGTTTGAGTGCATGCATTTAAATCCGTTCTATTCTGAAGCCCGACTGAAATGGTAGCAAAACAGTAAAAACAGTAAAAACTATACCAACCCACACAGCCACTCACCTACTAGAGTAGGGAAAGCTGGTTTGTAACTCTCTATAGATGGGGAGAAACCAATAAAAAGCAAGCCAAGGGACTTCCTTGGTGACACAGTGGTTGAGAATCCGACATGGGTTTGAGTCCTGGTCCAGGAAGACCCCACATGCTGTGGAGCAACTAAGCCCGTGCGCCACAACTACTGAGCCTGCACTCTAGAGCCACGTGCCACAACTACTAAGCTCACGTGTCTAGAACCCGTGCTCCACAACAAGAGAAGCCACCGCAATGAGAAGCCTGCGCACCGCAGTGAAGAGTAGACCCCACTTGCTGCAACTAGAGAAAGCCCGCGCACAGCAAAGAAGACCCAACACGGCCAAAAATAAATAATAAATAAATAAATAAATTTAAGGGCCGGGGGAGAAAAGCAAGCCAATTTACACCACCAAACCCCAGAAAGTTTCAGAAATGGAGGTAACAGGATTCTCTACAAGACAGTCTGAGAGCTGGGCTAAAAACCAGAGGACTCAATAATGGTGTACAGAGCAGGTAGACAGACCCCCAGACTCCTTCCTCCAATGCTTGCATGTGGTGGTCACCCCTCTAGAGAGAGAAACCAGAGAGGGATAGACTCAAAGACACTTGGTGTGCACTGAAGGACACTCGTGGATGCACAGTGAAAGTGGGGGGAGGCAATTAATTAAAAATAAGGGGATGGAGTAAAAGATGGCAGCTTGAGCAGGGAGAGTACTCTCTCCTGAGTACTGGCAGCCAGGGGCACACCCCAAAGGCAGGAGACTTTCTAAAGAACTTGGCCAGCATGAGAGAATGATAGAGAAGTGCTGACATTTAGAGATCTCCCAAAGAAAGGCTGGGTGTCCCCATCACTCTAGGCCCACACGCAGTTCCTCCCCTCAGCTTTTTAGTAACTCACTAGAAAGCCAAGATAGAAGAGATCAGAAGAGATTCTCTAACATGATAAATCAAAAGCCAAATAGGGGGAAAAATAGACACTTGAAAGAAACAGATAATTCAAGGAGCAGAATAAAACAAAAAAGAAAACTGTAATGAATATGAATAAAAACATAACAATTCTCCAAGAGATCCAATACCTGACTAATAGTTATACAATGAAGATTTCCCAGAAACCAAAACATATTTTTCTGTATTGAACAAATCCAACCAGTAGCAACCCTTCCCACACCTCCACACACAAAAAAACAAAGGTGGGGGGATGTCCAAGCTCATCATTATGGAATTTCAATATCCTAGGGATTTTAAGTAGCCTAAATGTTGAGAGAAGAAGAGAGAGCAAGAGCGAAAAGTCATATACAAAGGATTTGGGATCAGAATGAAACTAAAAAGCAGTAGAGGGCTTCCCTGGTGACGCAGTGGTTGAGAGTCCACCTGCCGATGTAAGGGACACGTGTTCATGCCCTGGTCCGGGAAGATCCCACATGCCGCGGAGCGGCTGGGCCCGTGAGCCATGGCTGCTGAGCCTGCACATCCAGAGCCTGTGCTCTACAACGGGAGAGGCTACAACACTGAGAGGCCCGCGTACCGCAAAAAAAAAAAAAAAAAAGAAAAAGCAGTAGAATCATTAATGCCTTCAAAACCTAAGGGAAAATGATTTCCTGCTTAGAATTCTATACCCAGCCAAACTATGAATCAAGAGTGTGCTTTGTGACCACCTTGAGGGATGGGATAGGGAGGGTAGGAGGGAGACGCTAGAGGGAGGGGATATGGGTATATATGTATATGTATAGCTGATTCACTTTGTTTTACAGCAGCGACTAACACAACAATGTAAAGCAATTATACTCCAATAAAGATGCCCCCCCAAAAAAGAGTGAGAGTGGAATAAAACCATCAGACTTGCAAGGTATCAAAGCCTGCCTTTCTGCTGCTTCCATATTGGATGGAATATGAGTTATCAAAGCTTGAGAAAAAAACAGGAAATACAAAGACACGGGATCCAGAAAACAGATCACATACAAGAGTGAGTTAAAGGGAATTCCAGGATGAGAGAGAAGGGAAGGCTCAGGATGACAGGTTGTGGCAGACCAAGAGACAAGTCAGTCCACAGTGGAGCAGGACAGGGGGCTCTAGCAGGGAAGGCTCCAAGTGAAAACGAACTGAAGTTTATTTGATTTGTTTGACAATATAGAGAGGAGCTTAATGCTTCTGTTGGAAAGTTGAGACTTCCTTTTCTAGGCACAACTAGGAAGTCAAGCAAACAAAGTGAGTATGAATTCCAAAGCAAATTCAAGTCATATAACAAAGGGCATGGAAACTTAGAATACTTTGGAAGTATTGTTGATAGAAAATACTGTTTACATTCATTAAAATGTAAACACTGAATATTTAATCAAAAATTGGGAGGATGAGAGGAGCACAATGTGAGAGCGTGGATGGGTATAGGAGCTAAACCACACCCTTTAATCAGTAGATAGTGTGTATTTTAAAAATAAAACAATAACATCATAAGCATCCTATTTAGAAATCTGGAGAGAAATAACTGAGAAGCAACTAAAGTAGCAGCTTTAGGAATGAGATAGGGTTGGGAAGGGGATTGCTGTTTTTCATTATAGACCTTGTAGTTCTATTTGACTTTTTATATTATACACATGTATTTAACGTAGCTCCTCATACATTACTTTGTATTGAATAAGAACTCAATGAACGTGGGTTGCTATTATCACATCCTAGACTTAAAACTGGACAATGGAGATACTGTGGCTTGCCTAAAACTTTCTCCTCCCAAAATAACCAGAAGCAGAACTAGGACCTTTTTATTCAAAGCATTTTTTTATCTTTATTGGAGTATAATTGCTTCACAATACTGTGTTAGTTTCTGTTGTACAACAAAGTGAATCAGCCATATGCATACATATATTCCCATATCTTCTCCCTCTTGAGCCTCCCTCCCTCCCTCCCTATCCCACCCCTCTAGGTCATCTCAAAGCACCGAGCTGATCTCCCTGTGCTATGCTGCTGCTTCCCACTAGCTATCTATTTTACATTTGGTAGTGTATGTATGTCGCTGCTACTCTCACTTCGCCCCAGCTTCCCCCTCCCCGTATCCTCAAGTCCATGCTCTATGTCTACGTGGTTCATCAGTACCTTTTTTTTTTTTTTTAGATTCCATATATATGCGTTAGCATACAGTATTTGTTTTTCTCTTTCTGACTTACTTCACTGTGTATGACAGACTCTAGGTCCATCCACCTCACTACAAATACCTCAATTTCATTTCTTTTTATGGCTGAGTGATATTCCATTGTATATATGTGCCACATCTTCTTTACCCATTCATCTGTCGATGGACATTTAGGTCGCTTAAAAGGCACCCTCTGTGCCAGACTCGGGGATGAGCTAGTCCCAGTCTACGAGTTTGCAGTCTGGTTGGCTTGGGAAGGAACAAGTATATACATAACAGCTTCACACATACACCCTAGTAAGTGCCATGTAACAAGCTTCCAATAGCCATGAAGCCAGGCTTTAAGCAAGATGACCCTCTCCATGTCACGCTCTTCATGCCAGAGTGGGTCGTAAGTATTGAGGGCTGTCCACCGCAGATGCTAAATTTTAATACATGAGAGTTGAGTCTCTAGAGGTAGTATATGTACTTCGTGACATTTCTCTTTTTTGTTTTCCACTTGTAGAGGAAAGCCTGTGTTCATCTTATAAAATGTACCACAGCAATCAGTAGGACTATTCCAGTGGCTTTGGCCATGGACTCCTTAGCTATTTTTACTTCAGTCAATTTTTTCATCAAGTTCGGTTCTCCTGAAGCATTGCCAGCGTGCTTCTGGTGCCTTCCTGACTAACTCGTGACCAAACAGCTCCAGAGAATCAAAGAGCTTTGGTCAAGAGACCTAGGGCGCCCCTCTTCTCCTTTTACTGCTACTGGTGTCTTCTCTGGAGCTGGCCATGCTGCACAAGTCCACAGAAGAGCGGTGTTGAGGGCCGTAAAAGAGTCTTTCCTGAAAATAAAACAGTGAAATATCGAGCTCAGCTGGATTCTGATTTAATAGTGTCTGGCAAGCTAACTATATTATGTTTGAACACACAGACATAAATTTGATATGAATAATAAACCTGAAGTATAGCATGGACAAAGGAAATAGAAAATTCACCTAATCTTCAAAAGAAATTCTATACTTGAATAATTAACCATGCTCTATTTATAAAACTGGAATAATTGAAAACAGGATTTTCAGTTGATTCATATAGCCTCTGAAATATTTATTATTGCAAGTCGAAAAGATCTGTCTGGGGTTTGTCACTGAAAATGTCTAAACTTAGTGTCCAGATGTTTATTTAAGTTGCTCCCACAGAGTTCTAATGTCAATAACAGGGGTTATCAGAGATCATCGCTGTGTATCTTCCTTGACTAATATTCTCATTTCTTCTGCATCTTTGATGTTTTCTTTCATTAAAATTCCTGGCCCATATCCACAAAAATCTGCTGGGCTTGCATTAAAAATTAGTCGGCTGTCTTGACATATGATGATGCCCCATGTCTCCACAAAGATAATGTTTATCAGCAGCTATCATTTTGGCATTACAATCAGCAGCATAGAGTCAATTTCAGAGAATAAAAAAGAATACAGAATCCAGATTTTAGAATGCCTAACTTGCAGATTCCAACTTCCTGCCTATTCTTTTTTTCTTAATGTTAGATAAGGCAAAATTAGAACAAGCAATGGGATTTCTCACCATGAACCATGTGCATTCCATTCCTCTCCTTCGGTCTCTCATACCCTGTCTTTTGAAAACCTAAAGTAAGATGACTTTAAAATAAAGGAAAACAGACTCTGCGTCAAAACTCACTTCCTACAGTTTCTGCAGAAAAAGACACCTGGGAGAACATTTTAAAGACACATGATGGCCTTTTCCTTCATGTGAAAGTGGCAAAAGACAAAATGAGTCTATTTTTGAGCTGATCAGATGGGGATTTTGTTTTTCATCAGCTGTACAAAAGAAACAACTTCTAGAAGTTCCTCCTTCCCAAAACTAACGGAATTTTACCCAAATTGTTAAAGCACCTAGAACCCAAAGAAAGGAGGCATGAGTAAACGAAGTCTATGTGAGCATTCCAAAAAAGTCTTGTGCATCTGAAGCCTCGTTCAAGCCTCTGGTAGGATCCAGTGGACAGTTAAGAGCAGCATGAGGTCAACACTGCTTACCCATGGCTGTTCACTATATTAATTTAAAAGAATTAAATCTGATTTGAACTCCAGTACAACATGGAGAAAATATTTGGCACTGGTGTGAAAAATCACTAATGATATTAAACAGTGCCGGGCCTCCCTGGTGGCGCAGTGGTTAAGAGTCCGCCTGCCGATGCAGGGGATACGGGTTCGTGCCCCGGTCTGGGAGGATCCCATATGCCGCGGAGCGGCTGGGCCCGTGAGCCATGGCCGCTGGGCCTGCGCATCCGGAGCCTGTGCTCCGCAACGGGAGAGGCCACAACAGTGAGAGGCCCGCATACCGCAAAAAAGAAAAAAAAAAAAAAAAAAAAAAAAAAAAAAATAAATAAACAGTGCCCTCTGGAAGGTAGGAAATCACTCCTGAGAACTGCGGACAGATTAATTAGAAGGTCTTATCTGTGGAAAAATCGCCATTTACACTTTATTTAATTAAATCATGAGATTCATGAACTCATGTAATACAGCCAGAGAGGTAACTTCCTAGCAAAAAGTAGGCACTCAATAAATGTTTGTTGGCTTTTCAATGAACAACTAGTCTAACATTTCTTTATTAATAGGTATTACATAAAATTGGATCTCCAGGTAAATACATTTGGGAAATGCTGAGTTAAATAAGGTTAAACAGGCTTTTTACTCTAGGACCTATCAAAAACTTTAATATGCTAAGGTGATTTTGAATTCCCATGGGATAGTGAGCAAGGAGGGAGAGATTATGCTGTATTTCCCAAACTCATTTGATCACCAAATTGCCTTTTTCTGAGGATTTCTTTTTTAAGAGACACATTTTTGAAAGACTACCCAGGTCCAATGATTTCATTTTAGAAACTGGACAGTTCAAATCCCTAGCAGTTAAGTGACTTGACCAAGCACTCAATTTATTAATAGTGAAGCAGGAACTCTCTCCCCTCCCACTCTCACCTCCCCATCTCCGCTATCCCTGCCACCCAATATATCTTTTTTTTTCCCAATATATCTTGACATGACAGCCTAGGACTCTTCTTCAGAGCTCTTTTATTGCTCTCCTGCCAACACAGGAGCCCAAAGAGAACACCCTTATAAACCCAAAAGTTGAGATAATGCAGCATTACCTGGTGATGTACTGCAATAATTTAAGCAAGATGTGGTCTCTTTTGAGTGGACGAGCATAAAGGGAGCAGTTAGCACTTTTTCTGGAGGGAGGGTGAGTAGATTTCATGCTTCCATAGCACCCTTCCATCACACTTCCCACATAGGTAATTGTTAGTATTCCCCACTAGACTGTTAATTACAAGAGGACAAAAAATTAGTCCTATAGTCTGTCAGTGCCTAGTAGGTAATAGGTGTTAGTAAACATCAGCTGAATAAATGAAGGAAGGAAGGAATGACCAATGGGACAAACCAACTAGCTATTGTCTTAAAGAGCTTCTCAGCTCTTTGAAGGAAAGAACGGCGAAACATCCCTCTGCCCACCAGCACCAGAAGACACCAAGAGAAAACTGTCTATTTCCAAAGAAGATCAAGGCAAGAACAAAGGGGCTGCCAGAGGAGGCCAGGCAGGATGGTCTCCAAGGGGCCTCTTGGAGTGCAGTTTGCCTCTGTGATTTCACAAAAAGAGTTACAAAAACAGTGTGATCAGTAACCACTTAGATCAAAGTTAGCAACTAGTTTTGTGTCTTGTGTTGCCCATGCTTTTAAAGTATAGAATTTAGTTGACGAACGGAGGCACATAAAAGGGATGTGTATCTGATGTACCCAAAGTGAATAGTAACAATAATCTGTGGCAAGTTACCTTGTTGGGAAGCTAACTTGGCCTGAAAATCTGGAAATGGGTAAGGACTGTACTTGGAACATTTCTCAGTGCATAATTCAGGCCGAGCCCTCTAGCGGTAGAAGTCCACAGTATTGTTCTTAAAAAGGGCCCTCTGAGTGAGGAGGGTTGCTTATGGAAATGGCTGGATGGCCAGTGTCTCTTCCGAGTCCCAGGTTGTGTCAATGTGAATTTTATCTCAGATTGTTAAATGAAGGAAAAAAGTCCTTTTAACACGAATAATTTGCACAGTGCTTCTGTATGCAGATTCTCCTGGAAAGGAATGCATGGGTCCAGTCTCAGGAGCTCTTCCATTTGGGCGCTGGACATGCCAAGCCAAAATTCTTGAAAAATAGATGTGGTTAAGAGCATGTAAGCAATCTGCGTATCATCTGTGCTATTCTCAATTAAGGGGCCAATATTAGGGTAGAAAGTTTTATCTTTCTTCTTAAAAATCAGTATAGTGCAAAGGGAGCAAGCAGTAACACACAGAGACACACACCCCTGAACTCAACCCAGGTATGTGTTTCTGGGATGCAGAGAGGGGGCAGTTCCACGGGAAGGAATGTGGCAGGACCCCCTGATGAAAAAGCCCATCTGGGACTTGAGAAATCTGGATTCAATTCTTGGCTCCGTCTCTAGCTCACCACATAATTAAGAGGGCAAATCGGCTAATCTCTCTGTCCTTCACTTTGTCCTCTTTAAAACGATAGTGTCTGGCCTCTCCCCACATCTCAGGAATGCCTTGTCAGCAGATGCTGGGAGTGGGGCCTGTGGAGCCAATTAGCTGTAGGCAGCGGGGACCTGTACCCAGCCCCAGCTGCCCCTCCTGCCCCAGCCTGTCTAGCAAATTAATGTCTTTGGTCACACGGAGTCTGCCTGTGAGAGTGTGAATGAATTTCAGACCACTCAGAGCTCTTCCCTTCAGATGACAAGGCAAAATAACATTTCTTTTGTGAAGCACGGATTTTGTTTCACTGCATAAAAATACTATCCGTGTCATGAAAAGAAGACTGGATTAGGCATACGCAGAGAGGGGACCTTTTCCAGACCCAGGGGTGTTCTAGGTTCTGATTTGACAGCTATGCGACCTTGAACACACCCCCTATAATTATAGTTACTTGTTTCCTGGGTGCTTACAACATGCTGGGCAACATACAAGTATAAACTCATGAATACGCGTGCTTGGCATATATACAGTAAATGCTCAGTAAACGTTAGCTGCTAGTACCGTCATCCAATTTTGTATCCCAGCAACCTTATGAGATAGGTCGTATTGTTATTCCTGTTACGTAGATGGGAAGACTGAAGGACAGAGGAGCAGCTGCTGTAATGCATTGTCCAGATAGATTTTCAGGAATGAAGATCATATTCCCCGGGCTGCTGGGAGTGCTTTCAGACAAGGGCCTCTAAGGGGACTGCCCCTGCTGCAGCAAAGTGGCTCACCCAGGGCCAGGCTTCCTTCCAGTGGGCTTCCTCACAGCCCACATCCAGTGACTGATGATACATGGTAAAAAGCTCTGGCCTCCCGTATTCGTTACCTAGGGCTGCCGTAACAAATTACTACAAACTAGGTGACTTAAAACAGTGGAAGTTTATTCTCTCACAGTTCTGGAGGCAGGAATCCTGAAATCAAGGTGGTGTCAGCAGGTTGGTTCCTGCTGCAGGCTCTGAGGGAGTCTGTTCCAGGTCTCTCTCCTAGCTTCTGCTGGCTGCAGGCAATCTGCGGCATTCCTTGGCTTGTAGATGCATCACTCCAATTTCTGACTCTGTTTTCACCTGGCCTTCTCCCCTGTATGTCTGAGTGCTGAATCTCCCCCTGTTTTCTCTTATGAGGATGCTGACCATTGGATTTAGGGCTCACCCTAAATGCAGGATGACCTCATCTCAAGATTCTTAATTGCATTTGTAAATCAGGTCACAGGTCCCAAGGGATAGAACTTGGATACATCGTTTTGTGGCCACTACTCAACCCTCTAGATCCGGGATAGGGAAACTGCTCTGCAGGGCCATCCAAGCTCCCCGCTCCCTGGGAGGTCACCTGAGGCCTTTGGTAAGATCTCAGCACCTGCCAGCTTCTCCCACGTCTGACCCTGCATCCTTCTCTTCCCTTCCACAGATACTTCTTTCAGGAGGCTCCCTAATCGATGTCCTGCACACTAACCTCCATCTCAGCATCTGCAGCAATAGTGTTCATTTCAAAGTCTCCCCAGACCAATCTGTGACTCATTTTTTTTTTTAATGCTTTTGAACTCAAATCCAGCTCTGCATTATCCCATGAATTCCTCTGGCCAGATATTAACCACCTTCACACAGTTTCCCAGACGTTCTGAATCCTCTTGCCTCCTGACCTTTGCTAATGCTGAATCTAACTGTCTCCCCAACCCACCAGTCCACACCCCACCCATGGGTCAAAGCCTAGTTCAAATTCCCTCCTTCAGATTCTTTCTGGCCCCCATGCCTGAAAGGTCCTTGGTCTTTCTTAGTCACTTAGCCCTGTATACTTTGGATAAGAATTATTATGCGTGTGTCAGCTCTACAGGATCTGTGAGGGCAGGATTTGTGTCCACTTTGAGGCTGCTACCTGTCAAGCTTGCCCCTGCCCACCCTCTATTGTTCTTCCCACGGTTCTGTCACTGGTCCTTTCTCTTCCTGCTCTGTGCTCTTCCTGGGCATCGAATCTATGGTCTCCAACCACCTTCTCTATATGGAGGGGCCTTATCCTTGGTCTCCAGTCCCAACCTACCTCTCGAGGGTTAGGCTTGCTTTTCCAGCGGCCCACTAGGCATGTCTGTAAGGGTCCCCACAGGTACAGGTCCAAAGTTGAATGCTTATGCCATCATCCCTGGTCTCTTCCTGGAAACCAGTTCCTCCATCCTGGCTCCCAGCCTTAGGAACCACGATGTACTAGAACAACCTCCATCACTGAAGGGAAGTCTAGTTCTTTCTCTTTGGATGCCGCTGCCTCTGTGATTAGGATCACTTCTGGGGACAAAGAGCCAAGCTGTGCCCCATGGGTGGGCTCCAGGTGGGCAGCCTGGCTCTTCTGTTCTCTTCTACCAAGCAGTGACTCCACGGGTGGGGTGTGGAACACAGCTCTCCTCAGAGGAACGGGCTGGATGCAGGAAGGACAACAGCTAACACTGTAAGCTTAGGACTATCTCGTCTTCACCACAGGCCTATGATGGTGGCACTATTCTTATTGTTCCCCCTTTTCAGAAGAAGAGGCTTAGAGCCGTTAAGTAATGTTACCCTGGGAGTACCTGGCGGGTCTGAGCGGCTGGCTCAGGCTGGTGTCTAAGTGCCGGGCAGCCCTCTGGGGAGGTGGTGGCTGTAGAATGTAGAATCCAAGACCTGGACGGGAATGAGCCAGAGAAGAGCTATCGCCTGGACTGTACTCATGCTTTTGGCCCTCTGTCTCCCCCGTCATCTCTTCTCATTAAGGAAAATATCTGTGAAAGACACAGCCTGTCACAGTACTGCTGTCAAGACCAAGCATCGCTGTCCACCCTAGCGATGTTAGGCTTGGTGACATCATCTTGCTTATTCCCCCGCCCCCATCCTTGCCAGCCCCCCAGGAAAGCCAGGCACTGGCTGCCTGGAATTCAAGCAAACAGAGCAAATAGGCAAGGCAGCATGGGAAATTGAAAAGGGCACTTGACTTGGAGAAAAACAGATGCAGGTCTTAATAGTGCATGACCTTGAGAAAGCCACTCCCTCGCTGACCCTTCGTTTTCTTCCCTGGAAAACGCTGTAATAATAATACCTCCCTCCCAGGATATGTAGGAGAAGCAAGAAAGACCACAGATGTGAAGCCCTGTCCTAAACAGCACGTGGCCCCAGGGGTGTTGACATCATGATTACACACGGGAGTGAGGGGGCCCTCAGACTCGAGCAGAGGGTGGCTCTCAAGCCCCCCTTCCTCCTCCATCTACTCATTTTCTCCTCTCACTTCATTCATTCACTCTCTCATTCGGTTATCAAGATATTACTGAGTGCGCATGATGTCTGGCATTGTTCTAGGCCCCTGGGGAGGTAGCAATAAACAAAACAAATAAAAATCCCTAACCTCATACTCTAGTGGGGAAAGTCAGGCCATAAACAAACAGGAAAACATACAATTCTATGGAGAAAAATAAAGCAGCTAAGGGGGGTTATTTTATATCCATTGGCATCCGTGATCAGGAGACATTTGGGTAGATACTTGTAGGAAATGAGGAGCCAGGCCCACTGGCGTCTCAGGGAAGAACATTCAAGGCAGAGAGAACAGCTGTGCAAAGGCCCTTACGTGGGAGCACTCTGCACACATTAGGGCAACAGCAAGGAGGCCCAGGTGCCTGGGTGCCCCTGTCAGATACCGAGCGCAGGGTCATGTGGGATCGTGTAGGTCACCAAAAGGAATTTTGCTTTTATTCTGAGTGAGCTGCGAGCCACCAGAGGGCTTGGGGCAGAAAAATGACTTGATCTGATGATGACTTTAAAAACTCATGCTGGGGCCTCCCTGGTGGCGCAGTGGTTAAGAGTCCGCCTGCCGATGCAGGGGATACGGGTTCGTGCCCCGGTCTGGGAGGATCCCATATGCCGCGGAGCGGCTGGGCCCGTGAGCCATGGCCGCTGGGCCTGCGCATCCGGAGCCTGTGCTCCGCAACGGGAGAGGCCACAACAGTGAGAGGCCCGCATACCGCAAAAAGAAAAAAAAAAAAAACAAAAAAAAAACAAAAAAAAAAAACTCATGCTGGCTGCTGTGTTGTGACACCTCTGTGACGTGGACAAGGGCAGAAGCAGGGACAGGAGGTAGGAGCCCCCAGCAACAATCAGGCAACAGGGCACGGTAGCTCACGGTCCTCAGGATTTGTGTTATAAGACATAACATTTTGGGAGTTGCTAACCTGTTCCAACTCCCTGATTTTAGAAACTGGAACACTCAAGTCCCAAAAGGTTAAGTGACTTGGCCAAGAATATTCATTGTGTTAATAGCAAAGCTGCCAGCATCACCACCAGCATACTCTGATCCCTAGTCTGAGAGTCCAGGACTTGCCCAGAGCACTCTTGTTGCAGCTGATTATGAGTCTGCAATTCAGAGCTGGAGATAAGAGCTTGGGAGTCATGATGTATCAACAGGATGTAAAACCACAGGTGGGATGAGGTCACCAAAGGAGCGAGCAAAGGTGGAGAAGAGGTTCAAGGAGAGAACCCTGGACATTTCAATGTTTCGTGACTTGTGCTGAGTTGGCCACATGAAGGCCCCTGGTGGCCTTGACAAAAGCTTTTTTGGGAGAACTTTGGGAGCAAACACTTGATTGGAGTGGGTTCAAGAGAAGATGGGAGGAGAGGAGCTGAAGACAGTGAGACAGCCCACTCTTCCAAGTAGTGCTTCCTTGCTGCCCCTTGACTGTTCAGGGTCCATCCAGGCCTCTTTCTCATCCTTGTCCTTCTCCTCCATTTCCCATTTCCTCTCCCCTCCCTCAAAACTTGTCTCCCATTCCCTTAAGCCCTATTCTTCTCCAAGAAAAAGTCATCTAATAAATGGACATCCACTGAGAGATTAATTAATGAGTTTATTGATGTTTTGCTATCTTCAAGATAATATATATTCTAACATAGAAATCTGACAGATAGTTCCCCCCTCCCCACCCGAGGAAATCATGGCAGCCATAGATTGGAGGAGGGAAAAGACCCCGAACCATGAACACCATATTGTACCCCTGTCCATCATTATCCAGTACCTACTAAATTTAGCTGGCCCCCTGCTATGGTCACAGGCATTTCATTATAGTTTCAGAAGGTGGTACAAAACAGATCTCACAGAGGGCTGGTGAGACGTTTGATGAGCCAGTGAAAGTCAACCTTCTGACCACCAGAGGAAGAGGAGTATGAGAGTGGAGACATTCAAAACAGACCAAGTCTGGAAGTGAAAAGGAAAAATAGGGTCACGCATATAAATAATGAGAAGTACATTATCTATTTTTAGTTTATTTTTTATACATTATCCAATTTTATTTCAAGAAAATTGTAGTCATTGACGCTAGTTGCCATAGTTAAGACTACCTAAGGAAATTTAACATTCCTATAGTTTTAGAAAATAGATTTCTGGAACTGTGCTTTTTCTATAATTTTATACAAATGTGCTAAGGAATTAATTATAAGTAGAATCCACAATAGTCCAAGAGCATGGATGGGGCAGAAAGAGTTGGCTCTGTCAGAAGTAGCTGCACAACCTTCTCCATGCTTCTCTGTGCCTCAATTTCCCCATGTATAAGATTTGAAAAAATAATACCTGATCTTCCTTCCTTCCCTAAGAACTAAAGATGCTAATTTGAGGTAAGATTTGCCTTCTATTGCCAGTTACAGTTTCCTAATGTGCTTCATTTTGACCCTGCTAAATGTAGCTGAAGGGGGGAAGAAATCTTTATTAAAAATCTTAAGTAATCAAGGGACTTCCCTGGTGGTCCAGTGGTTAAGACTCCACATTGCCACTTCAGGGGGTACGGGTTCGATCTCTGGTTGAGGAACTAAGGTCCCACATGCTGCATGGCATGGCCAAAAAAAACAAAACAAACAAACAAACATATATATATAGAACAGCTATTTAACTCAATACAAATATATGTGGTACTGATTAAGAGAACTGATGTGTTTACTAGCAATATTTTCAGACAGAGTTTATAAGTACCAAGCTGAGTCTCCATCTTTCAAAGAGCTTTTCTGTATGCTCTAAGGACCTGATTTACAACTCTCATTCTTTTGCTTTAATAATGTGAAGTTTTTCCATACAAAGCTGGGTCTCCCCTTAGTTCAATGTCCTAATTTCCCCTTGTCAAAAGAGCTTTTTTTAGGGAGTCTCTATTGTTTTCAGTTAATTTTAACACTAAATTAAAAGCTTCATCTGGTGGTGATTTTAAAACATTTTACTTCAGTTGCCAAAAGGTACCTCCTAAACTACTTCAATCATAATTGTTACCATCGTTACAATAAGGTTTTCATATAGAATCTCTTTTAGACCTCAAAGTGTTCTATAAAGACCACACTTTGAAATTTCGTTCTCTCAAAACATACCCCATACATTAGATAAGGGGTCACTGACCCCATCTTACAGACTAAAGAGTCAGGAGAGTACAGAACTTCCCACTGGATTCAAAGGAAATAGTGGCATTTAAATCCTAAATCTAATAATCTAATGCTATTCCAGTGGCTTACCCTCTTTTTTGCCTTTTTTTAATTCCAAGTTTTCTAAAATCATCTGGGACGTAATAGATCATATTTAATTGTTCAGGCTTTTATGCTGTGCTTTCAGAATCACTTCTGATTTGTGGTCTGGCTCTAGTTCAGTATTATCCAACATGAGGTTTATTTCATCGGCCCTGTATCAAAGCTTCCTCACTTTAGCCAGAAATTAAAATAATAGCTTTAAGTTACCCCTCCCTGTCAAAGAGCTAATCAATAACACAATTTGCCATATTTTGTAGATGACTCTGTATGCTCCTCATAAAAGCGGGATGTGGAACCCTTTCATTTATTTAGCATAGGCACTCTCAACTTTTCCTACACAAAGACAGAATCTTTTTTTTTCTAACAATTTTACTTCCTTTTAGTGTTATAAATTGTCACCAAGCTTGCAAAGTGTCAACCGCAAGATTTACTGGGTCCTCTGAAGCAAGCCCATGATACCAGATGTCACTTTCACTGGCATCTCTTCTCCTAAAAATATTTATGCAGTCAACTACGGTACCAAGTGAGGAGGGAAGGGTCAAGGTACCAGCAGTGGCCAAAATGGTCACACAGTTGTAAGATGCTGAAAAATAAAACATTCCAGGTACAAAACTTATCAGAAGAAAAAAAGCTCTTTTGTAGTGTAAGTCGTACATAGAGACAGGACAAATACCGCCGGAGTAACCTGAGCTCTTGCTTAGCAGTAGCACTTTTTAAAGCCCACACGAGACCTTGATTTGTGGTATCCATGGCTCCAGTGCCCAGAAATCTCAAGTGCTGGGTTCTTTTCTTCACTGCTCTTAGTGCCCTTGAGCAAATGACTTCAATCCCTGTTACAGGAAACAGGGATAATCCCACAAGCTATCTACCTACACCTTGACTCACAGCTCCTGGCTCCCCAGAGAATGCGATGTGTATTAGAGCCAGGTCCTATGAAAATGAAAATTACCTTATAGATAACTATTATGTAATGAGATTAATCCTCATAACCTCTTCCACAGATCCAGTAAAGCCCCCAATTTTATTTTATTTTATTTTATTTTTAATTTTTATTTTTATTTTTTTGCGGTATGTGGGCCTCTCACTGTTGTGGCCTCTCCCGTTGTGGAGCACAGGCCCTGGACGCACAGGCCCAGCGGCCATGGCTCACGGGCCCAGCTGCTCCGCGGCACGTGGGATCCTCCCAGACCGGGGCACGAACCCGTGTCCCCTGCATCGGCAGGCAGACTCCCAACCACTGCGCCACCAGGGAAGCCCAAAGCCCCCAATTTTAGCACTTTACTTTCTTCTCAACATAATCCCTTGAAAATTGAAGCTAAGAGTTCATGACTCCAGATTCAGTCTGTTTTTCCTGTTTAAACCCAACTTTAATATTTTTAAAAAAATTCTTTACTTGCTAACTCTTCTCAATCAAAACTACACAATACTTTAGGTATCTACACTAAAACATCATTGTGAATTTTCTATTTAACTTGTATAGACTAATAATAGTCATCCTCGTTGAAAGAGTAAGTTTATAAATGACAAGTGTCCAAATCTCCTGAGTCTCAAAATACAGAAATAAAAAGTTAATTAATATCAGAATATCAAGCAGTTTTTTGAAAATGGAGATTTGTACTACCAAGGATAGATATATATATATATATAGACATATATATATATGGAGAGAGAGAGAGAGAGAGAGGGAGAGAGAGAGAGAGAGAGAGGGAGAGAGAGAGAGAGAGGGAGAGAGAGAGAGGGAGAGAGAGAGAGAGAGAGAGAGACATATATATGTTGTTTTATTTTGTGGAACATGGCAAGCTGATTCTAAAATTTATTTAAATTTAAAAACGCAAAGGGCCAAAAATAGCCAACCCACTCTTGAATAGGATGGCAGGCTTTACTCCAGCAGTATCATAAAGCTATCATAAGTAAAGTAGTATAATATTAGCCCAAATAGATTAATGGAATGGAGAAACAGAGAGGACCCAGAAAGGACCAGAGGCTTATACAGATGCTTGATGAATGGCAGAAGGGCACTGCATAGTGCCAGGACCAGCAGCTATACAAAGGACTCTTCCTCACACAGTCACAAGTACATCCCAGGGGGAATCAAAACATAACATAGTAAGAATGGAAAATTATAAAGCATTTTTTAAATGAAAAGATTTTAAAAGATAATATTTTCATGACTTAAAGATAGGAAAAGATTCCTTAAAAAAAGACACTAAACATAAAAGATGCAGAGATTTGCCATTAAAATGAAGAATTTTTATTCATGAAAAAACCATGATGAGAATGAAAAATAATCAGAGAAGGAGAAGATATTTACAACAGATGTAACTCAATAATGATTAGTACCAAGAATATATACAAATTAATGAGTAAAAGACAGCTGACATGAACACAACAGAGACAAGTTTTTTTTTTTTTTCTTTTTTTTTTTGCTGTATGCGGGCCTCTCACTGTTGTGGCCTCTCCCATTGCGGAGCACAGGCTCCGGATGCGCAGGCCCAGCGGCCATGGCTCACAGGCCCAGCCGCTCCGCGGCATATGGGATCCTCCCAGACCGGGGCACGAACCCGTATCCCCTGCATCGGCAGGCGGACTCTTAACCACTGCGCCACCAGGGAGGCCCAGAGACAAGTTTTGAATGGGCACTTTCCAAAAGAAGAATTGCAGTGACCAATGAACATAGGCAGATGCTCAAATTTGTTCCTAATTAGAGAAATGCAAAATAAAACCACAACGAATGTTTCAACATCACACTGGCCAAAGTTAAAGTCTGGCAATATCAAGTGTTGGTGAACTGGAACTCATACACAGCAGGGGAAAAGGAGAGGGATATTAAATGTTAAAGATATGCCTACCTCATAATCCAGCAGTTAAACTCCTAGGTAAATGCCCTACAGAAATGTGTTTATGTGCACAAAGATGCTCATTGCAGCATTGCTTATAATAGCCAAAAACTGAAATCACTATAGAAGTGTCCATCGCAGTAAAATAAAGTGGTACTAAGGAAATGGCACATCATACAGTAATGAAAATGAATAAATCACACCAACAGGCAATGTGAATTGTATAAGCAATGTTGAGTGAAAGATACCAGACACAACATACAGTGTGATTCCATTTTTATACGTCAAAAGTAGGCAAAACAAACTAATCATATTGTTGCACACATAACCGGTAAAACTATTTTCTAAAAGGGGAGTATTGCCATAAAGTCAGAATAGTAGTTACCTCTGGGAGACAAAGACGAGGCTAGAGGGGACACAGAGGGAGATTTTGGAGTGCTGGCAGTGGCTTTTCTGCATCTGGTTTGTGATTACATAGCTGTTTGCTTTACCCATTAAACTGCATATCTGTTTTATGTACATATCTGTTTTATGTACTTTTCTGTATATTTCACAAAATTTAAAAGAATGAGAGAGAACTTGTACTACAAAATATTAACAGTGATTAGAGACATAGTTATTAAAATAGTGTGGAAAACTAGAAGGCCCAGAAATCGGTCCAAGACACAAAAAATACAGAGGAATTTAATATTCTATACCAGTACAGTGAAAATTTTTTAAAAATTAAATCTCACCTCATACAATATTCCCAAATAAATTTGACACGGATTAAAAATTTCCTTCTGAGTTAAAAATAAGTATAAAAGTGAAATTTTTTAAAGTACTAAAAGAAAATAAGGATAAATCTGTAACCATCCTTGGGGTAGGGAAGGCAGGCTCTAGCACACCTGCAAAGGTAGATTCCTAAAGAAAACAACTTCTACACAGAAACACCGTCAACTGTATTAAAAGGCAAGTAACACATGAAAACAGTAACAACACATGGAAAAAAATGGACATCTTAATTCATAAAAAAACATATAAACCAATAAAAATGGCAAACTCTCCAAAAGAATATAGGAAAGATACGACTAAGCAATGGTCAAAACAATGAATGTAAATGGTCAATAAACGTGAAAAAACTCTCAACCTTCATTTGTTATCAAAGAAACACACATTTTAAAGGTAGTCCTTTTCTGTAGTTATTGGCAAATATCTTAAAATAGCAGTTTGCAATTCTGGGAGTTTGATATATTGCTAGTGGGAATGTTAAAGGAAACAGTCTTTGTGGGGAGTAATGGATATCAAGTCTCAAAAACTCATACTTTCACCTAACAATTCACTTCTAGAAAGGTACCTTGTGGAAATAAATCACTTTTATGCAGATGTGATTATATTTTAAGATGTTGAGCTCATCACTGTTTTCAGGTTACATTATAATTAACAAATTGTGAAACAAGTTGATTTTATTTTATTTTTTTAGTTATTTCTGAGATTTACATTTTAAAGTAATAACTAGAATTATGACTTATAACATTATACCAGAACATATAAGATTTTTAGAAATTTCATGTAATGTCTGAAACATTTATATTAACATATATCCATACAAATAAGCCAAAGAAAGTTTATTATTACTTTTTTTGTTTGTTTGTTTTGTTTTTTTATACTGCAGGTTCTTATTAGTCATCAATTTTATACACATCACTGTATACATTGTCAATCCCAATAGCCCAATTCAGCACACCACCATCCCCACCCCCCCGCATTTTTCCCCCGCTTAGTGTCCATACGTTTGTTCTCTACATCTGTGTCTCAATTTCTGCCATGCAAACCGGTTCATCTGTACCATTTTTCTAGGTTCCACATACATGCGTTAATATACAATATTTGGTTTTCTCTTTATGACTTACTTCACTCTGTATGACAGTCTCTAGATCGATCCATGTCTCAACGAATGATTCAATTTCGTTCTTTTCTACGGCTGAGTAATATTCCATTGTATGTATATGTACCACAACTTCTTTATCCATGCATCTGTCTGTGGGCATTTAGGTTGCTTCCATGACCTGGCTGTTGTAAATAGTGCTGCAATGAACATTGGGGTGCATGTGTCTTTTTGAATTATGGTTTTCTCTGGGTATATGCCCAGTAGTGGGATTGCTGGATCATATGGTAATTCTATTTTTAGTTTTTTAAGGAACCTCCATACTGTTCTCCATAGTAGCTGTATCAATTTACATTCCCACCAACAGTGCAAGAGGGTTCCCTCTTCACACCCTCTCCAGCATTTGTTGTTTGTAGATTTTCTGATGATGCCCATTCTAACTGATGTGAGGTGATACCTCATTGTAGTTTTTATTTGCATTTCTCTACTAATTAGTGATGTTGAGCAGCTTTTCATGTGCCTCTTGGCCATCTGTATGTCTTCTTTGGAGAAATGTCTATTTAGGTCTTCTGCCATTTTTGGATTGGGTTGTTTATTTCTTTAATATTGAGCGGCATGAGCTGTTTATATATTTTGGAGATTAATCCTTTGTCCGTTGATTCGTTTACGAATATTTTCTCCCATTCTGAGGGTTGTCTTTTCGTATTGTTTATGGTTTCCTTTGCTGTGCAAAAGTTTTGAAGTTTCATTAGGTCCCATTTGTTTATTTTTGTTTTTATTTCCATTACTCTAGGAGGTGGATCAAAAAAGATCTTGCTGTGATTTATGTCAAAGAGTGTTCTTCCTATGTTTTCCTCTAAGAGTTTTATAGTGTCCAGTCTTACATTTAGGTCTCGAATCCATTTTGAGCTTATTTTTGTGTATGGTGTTAGGGAGTGTTCTAATTTCATTCTTTTACATGTAGCTGTCCAGTTTTCCCAGCACCACTTATTGAAGAGACTGTCTTTTCTCCATTGCATATCTTTGCCTCCTTTGTCATAGATTAGTTAACCATGGGTGCGTGGGTTTATCTCTGGGCTTTCTATCTTGTTCCATTGATCTATGTTTCTGTTTTTGTGCCAGTACCATATTGTCTTGATTACTGTAGCTTTGTAGTATAGTCTGAAGTCAGGGAGTCTGATTCCTCCAGCTCCGTCTTTTTCCCTCAAGACTGCTTTGGCTATTCGGGGTCTTCTGTGTCTCCATACAAATTTTAAGATGATTTGTTCTAGTTCTGTAAAAAATGCCATTGGTAATTTGATAGGGATTGCATTGAATCTGTAGACTGCTTTCAATAGTACAGTCATTTTCACAATATTGATTTTTGCAATCCAAGAACATGGTATATCTCTCCATCTGTTGGTATCATCTTTAATTTCTTTCATCAGTGTCTTACAGTTTTCTGCATACAGGTCTTTTGTCTCCCTAGGTAGGTTTATTCCTAGGTATTTTATTCTTTTTGTTGCAATGGCAAATGGGAGTATTTCCATAATTTCTCTTTCAGATTTTTCATCATTAGTGTATAGGAATGCAAGAGATTTCTATGCATTAATTTTGTATCCTGCAACTTTACCAGATTCATTGATTAGCTCTAGTAGTTTTCTGGTGCGATTTTTAGGATTCTGTATGTATAGTATCATGTCATCTGCAGACAGTGACAGTTTTACTTCTTCTTTTCCAGTTTGTATTCCTTTTATTTCTTTTTCTTCTCTGATAGCCATGGCTAGGACTTCCACAACTATGTTGAATATTAGTGGTGAGAGTGGACATCCTTGTCTCATTCCTGATCTTAGAGGAAATGCTTTCAGTTTTTCACCATTGAGAATGATGTTTGCTGTGGCTTTGTCGTATAGGGCCTTTTTTATGTTGAGGTAGGTTCCCTCTATGCCCACTTTCTGCAGAGTTTTTATCATAAATGGGTGTTGAATTTTTTCAAAAGCTTTTTCTGCATCTATTGAGATGATCATATGGTTTTTATTCTTCAATTTGTTAATATGGTGTATCACATTGATTGACTTGCATATATTGAAGAATCCTTGCATCCCTGGGATAAATCCCACTTGATCTTGGTGTATGATCGTTTTAATTTGTTGTTGGATTCTGTTTGCTAGAATTTTGTTGAGGATTTTTGCATCTATATTCATCAGTGATATAGGTCTGTAATTTTCTTTTTTTTGTGTGTGTAGTATCTGTCTGGTTTTGGTATCAGGGTGATGGTGGCCTCATAGAATGAGTTTGGGAGTGTTCTTTCCTCTGCAATTTTTTGGAAGAGTTTGAGAAGGATGGGTGTTAGCTCTTCTCTCAATGTTTGATAGAATTCACCTGTGAAGCCATCTGGTCCTGGACTTTTGTTTGTTGGAAGATTTTTAATCACAGTTTCAATTTCATTACTTGTGATTGGTCTGTTCATATTTTCTGTTTCTTCCTGGTTCAGCCTTGGAAGGTTATATCTTTCTAAGAATTTGTCCATTTCTTCCAGGTTGTCCATTTTATTGGCATTGGCATAGAGTTGCTTGTAGTAGTCTCCTAGGATGCTTTGTATTTCTGTGGTGTCTGTTGTAACTTCTCCTTTTTCATTTCTAATTTTATTGATTTGAGTCCTCTCCCTCTTTTTCTTGATCAGTCTGGCTAATGGTTTACCAATTTTGTTTATCTTCTCAAAGAACCAGCTTTTAGTTTTATTGATCTTTGCTATTGTTTTCTTTGTTTCTATTTCATTTATTTCTGCTCCGATCTTTATGATTTCTTTCCTTCTGCCAACTTTGGGTTTTGTTTGTTCTTCTTTCTCTAGTTCCTTTAGGTGTAAGGTTAGATTGTTTGCTTGAGATTTTTCTTGTTTTTTGAGTTAGGCTTGTATAGCTATAAACTTCCCTCTTAGAACTGCTTTTGCTGCATCCCATAGGTTATGGATCATCGTGTTTTCATTGTCATTTGTCTCTAGGTATTTGTTGATTTCCTCTTTGATTTCTTCAGTGATTTGGTTATTTAGTAACGTGTTGTTTAGCCTCCATGTGTTTGTGTTTTTTACATTTTTTCCCTGTATTTCATTTCTAATCTCATAGTGTTGTGGTCAGAAAAGATGCTTGATATGATTTCAATTTTCTTAAATTTACTAAGGCTTGATTTGTGACCCGAGATGTGATCTATCCTGGAGAATGTTCCGTGCCCACTTGAGAAGAAAGTGTAATCTTCTGTTTTTGAATGGAATGTCCTATAAATATCAATTAAATCTATCTGGTCTGTTGTGTCATTTAAAGCTTCTGTTTCCTTATTTATTTTCATTTTGGATGATCTGTCCATTGGTGTGAGGTGTTAAAGTCCCCCAATATTATTGTGTTACTGTTGAGTTCCTCTTTTATGGCTGTTAGCATTTGCCTTATGTATTGAGGTGCTCCTATGGTGGGTGCATATATATTTATAACTGTTATATCTTCTTGGATTGATCCCTTTTTCATTATGTAGTGTCCTTCCTTGTCTCTTGTAACATTCTTTATTTTAAAGTCTATTTTATCTGATATGAGTATAGCTACTCCAGCTTTCTTTTGATTTCCATTTGCATGGAATATCTTTTTCCAACCTCTCACTTTCAGTCTGTATGTGTCCCTAGGTCTGAAGTGGGTCTCTTGTAGGCAGCATATAGATGGGTCTTGTTTTTGTATCCATTCAGCAAGCCTGTGTCTTTTGGTTTGAGCATTTAATCCATTCACATTTAAGGTAATTATCAATATGTATGTTCCTATGACCATTTTCTTAATTGTTTTGGGTTTGTTTTTGTAGATCCTTTTCTTGTCTTGTGTTTCCCACTTAGAGAAGTTCCTTTAGCATTTGTTGTAGAGCTGGTTTGGTGGTGCTGAATTCTCTTAGCTTTTGCTTGTCTGTAAAGATTTTGATTTCTCCGTTGAATCTGAATGAGATCCTTGCTGGGTACAGTAATCTTGTTGTAGGTTCTTCCCTTTCATCACTTTAAGTATATCATACCACTCCCTTCTGACTTGTAGAGTTTCTGCTGAGAAATCAGCTGTTAACCTTATGGGAGTTCCCTTGTATGTTATTTTTCGTTTTTCCCTTGCTGCTTTCAATAATTTTCTTTGTCTTTAATTTTTGCCAATTTGATAACTGTGTGTCTCGGCATGTTTCTCCTTGGGTTTATCCTGCCTGGGACTCTCTGTGTTTCCTGGATTTGGGTGGCTATTTCCTTTACCATGTTAGGGAAGTTTTCAACTATAATCTCTTCAAATATTTTCTCTAGTCCTTTCTCTCTTCTCCTTCTGGGACACCTATAATGTGAATGTTGTTGCATTTAATGTTGTCCCAGAGGTCTCTTAGGCTGTCTTCATTTCTTTTCATTCTTTTTTCTTTATTCTGTTCCATGGTAGTGAATTCCACCATTCTGTCTTCCAGGTAACTTATCCGTTCTTCTGCCTGTTATTCTGCTATTGATTCCTTCTAGTGTACTTTTCATTTCAGTTATTGTATTGTTCATCTCTGTTTGTTTGTTCTTTAATTCTTCTACGTCTTTGTTAAACATTTCTTGCATCTTCTCCATCTTTGCCTCCATTCTTTTTCTGAGGTCCTGGATCACCTTCACTTATATTATTCTGAATTCTTTTTCTGGAAGGTTGCCTATCTCCACTTCATTTAGTTGTTTTTCTGGGGTTTTATCTTGTTCCTTCATCTGATACATAGCCCTCTGCCTTTTCATCTTGTCTGTCTTTCTGTGAATGTGGTTTTTGTTCCACAGGCTGCAGGATTTTAGTTCTTCTTGCTTCTGCTCTCTGGTGGATGAGGCTATCTAAGAGGCTTGATGGGAGGGACTGGTGGTGGGTAGAGCTGAATGTTGCTCTGGTGGGCAGAGCTCAATAAAACTTTAATCCACTTGACTGTTGATGGGTGGGGCTGGGTTCCCTCCCTGTTGGTTGTTTGGCCTGAGGCAACCCAACACTAGAGCCTACCTGGGCTCTTTGGTGGGGTTAATGGCAGACTCTGGGAGGGCTCACACCATGGAGTACTTCCCAGGACTTCTGCTGCCAGTGTCCTTGTCCCCACGGTGAGCCACAGCCACCCCCCGCCTCTGCAGGAGACCCTCCAACACTAGCAGGTAGGTCTGGTTCAGTCTCCCCTGGGGTCACTGCTCCTTCCCCTGGGTCCCAGTGTGCACACTACTTTGTGTGTGCCCTCCAAGAGTGGAGTCTCTGTTTCCCCCAGTCCTGTCAAAGTCCTGCAATCAATTCCCACTAGGCTTCAAAGTCTGATTCTGTAGGAATTCCTCCTCCTGTTGCCGGACCCCCAGGTTGGGAAGCCTGACGCGGGGCTCAGCACCTTCACTCCAATGGGTGGACTTCTGTGGTTTAAGTGTTCTCGTCTGTGAGTCACCCACCCAGCAGTTATGGGATTTGATTCTACTGTGATTGTGCCCCTCCTACCGTCTCATTGTGGCTTCTCCTTTGTCTTTGGATGTGGGCTTTCTCTTTTGGTGAGTTCCAGTGTCTTCCTGTCGATGATTGTCCAGCAGCTAGTTGTGATTCTGGTGTTCCCACAAGAGGGAGTGAGAGCATGTCCTTCTACTCCGCCATCTCGGTTCCTCTCCAGTCAGTTTGTTAATATCATTTTGTCTTCTGGGGGTTGTTCTCAGGATAAACAGTCATTGGTGAAGAGCATTGGCTTTGGGGTTGGATGACAGCTTGAGTTTGAGGCCCGATTCCTTCCCTTGCTAGATGTGGAAACCTACTGCTATACCTCAGTTTTCCTCACTTATCAACAAGTTGATTTTAAGTTATGGTACACCCATAAAATGGAATATTCTGCAGCTATCTAAAATGCAAAATATTTAGTACGTGAAAATGTTTACAGTGTATAGAGCAGACTGTTAACCAGTGTATGATTGTATTATTGAAAATAGAAATGTATACCTATGCATAGAAAGGTATGCATATGTACACGTACCCAAATGTTAACAGAGGCCCCCTCTCGGTGGTAGGACTACAGGGGGACTGTGTGTATGTGCATGTGCATGTGAGCCCTCCCATGATCCAGCTTTCCAGAAATAACATGTATTCATTCTATAAAGAAGGAGCATTAAATAACTTTAGGATGTGAAATCATTTACAATTAGTTTTAAAAACTAAATTAATGGAATTGTTTGCTCAGCATATTTCTACATTTGCTTTTTGTTGGGAGGAGGGCAAAAGGGAGATGGAAAGCAGTAGCTGTTCCTGGAAGGACATGACATAGAACTGAGCCCTTCCTATCACACGTACATCTGCCTAAATGTGTTCTCGATCAAATTTCATAAATGAAGTCTCCTTTAAAGTTAAGTTACATTTAATTAAGCACCAGTAAAACATCACTATTAGCATTTTGAAGTTGCTCTAATTAATATTTTATTCCTTCAACACTGTTTAAAGGTGCCAACATATTAGACAAAGAAAACTTTGATAACATATGTGTTAATTTCTCTGGAGACAACCATAGTCCTTTAAAATTACATATATATATGAGATTGAGGTTTCTGGAGTGTACATAAGCCTCTTTTGGGAGGGAAAAAAGGAATATATTGATAACAAACCAATGGTAGCTTTAAAAATATTTTTGGTTTTCTTATCCAACTGAACCTATCGTTAGAACAATGAAGTCAAGTCAGGCCAGGCCTATGAACAGCTACTCCCTTAACGTACATCAATCATCTTAGACTTTTCCTGTTCCTCATGTTACTCCAGACAAATCTGGTCACCTAGAAAGACCATCCACCCTCCAGCATCAACTAAAAGTACCCCTTATTCCTAATCAGAAGAAAGAAAACATTTTTCCTAAGGGAAGACAGAAGGAAACAAACATTTTAAGCATTTTCTCTGAGTGTCTTCCTTCGTATTTCACATCCAATCCTGTAACAGCCCCATGCAACATGCACAAAATTCTCTAGATTGCTCCCTTCATTACTCAAAAAAGGAGAGAACTATATTCTCGTAATTCATTTTAGGTGATGCCTGGGACAACTAAATAATTCACTGAAAGATATGTAATAAATGCTATTTGGTAGAGGTAAGTATAAAGAAAAAAGCAGTTAATCACCTGCTTTCATTTGGCTTAGAGAAAAAAATGTGCTCTACTATCTACTAAAATATCAGACCAACACACGAAATACTGCAAAAGTTTAATATAATGTGATTAAACACAATATTCAAATATTAAACTTTTCAAGCACATGAAAGTTAACTTCTGAAAGTGGGCTATTTTTATAGCTTCCTTGTTGTAACTTGACAAAATTCTTTCTCTCAACAATGTCTGACACTGATCTTGATACTTGTTACAAAGTCTGATGTAAGATAACGAGATCTCAACAGGCAGAGATTTAGAAGATCCAAATGCCCATCTTCAGAATTCATCATCGGAGGACTGATCATCACCTTCATCCCTTACTTCTTGGTATTTCCTCAAAGACTCCCCTTCTGGATTATAGCTCTGCATTTTAGTATTCAGTCTTTCAGCTAATTTTTGTGCTGCGAGCTTGGCTTGCATCTCCTTTAAAACAAAAAATGAAGCAAAAATTACACACTCACACCTTTTCCCTACAGTTTTTCAGTGGGAAGTCATTGGAACACAACCAGAAATAAAGGAGCATTCCAGCCCAGTCAGTGTTCTCTACTGCACTCTGACTGTGCCTACCACAGACACCACGTGGCAGGGCTGGGGAGAGCTACTACTAGCCTGCTATAGTGGTGATGACAGACTTCCACTGATAAACCATGTGCACTGAAATATCCACCTCTACATGAGAAACTGAGGAATCAGCTTAGCACTACAACAGTTATAAACATGAAAACAGTTTCAAGTATGTGGGCATGTGCATGTGTATATACAACCCTGAAGAACAATCTGAGCTTTCAAATGTCAAAAATCACTAATGCTGTACTGATCTCCAACTGGAAGAATCTTCTTTCCTAGATTAAACCATGGCTTCCAGGCTTGAGAGTTACATTTCAATGCCACAATGAAAATCAAGGAATACTAAAAACTGATTATCCCTCTCCAAATTAACTCCCATGAAAAGTACTATGCAGTAAAAAGTCTAAGTAAATCTTAGACATTGGCAACGTGCTTCTATACATGCAAGGACACCATCACTGATGATGGCAGGTGGCAATGCTCATTCCTACTCTGGCTCTTCACTTTTCTCAGGCTGCCCCCCCCAAACCACTGGAACTTGTTTATGTCCCTCCCCTAAGGCCACAAATAGCACAGGTAGGTGGGACTGAAGTGGAACTACTACTACCAAGGAAACCAATTCCAAACTGAATGGTTTAATTCAACCTAAAAATAACTTCGGACAGGCATTTAGGATCAAATAGACAACTTAAAAAATAATTCCTCAATGCTTAGTTACAAGTAGGCAATAACTTGAATGCACTGAGAGGAAGAAAACTGGCTTTTAAAAAGGAGTGCCATGAAAACCCCAATCCATGCCAACGGAGCTTTTATGGAAAGCCAAGGCAAAATAACAACCTAATTTTGTAGTAACTGACATATAGTTCCCAATTAAAATCTACCTAAGCAAAACTAGGTTTGGCTGCTATTTTCCTGGAGGCTCTAATTTTTACTATCTAAGTATATCAGACCCTTTCTTTCCTCCCAGTGGTCCTCACACTTAATTTTCTCCCATCCCATTATTTTATACCCAGACTGTCAACATACATATTTAAAGTTCCATGCAGAACACACAGATCTTTGAAGAAAGTGCTATCCAAAATTAAGTGACCAAAAGTAGAAGATGCTTCAGTCTTCACAAGGGCCTGCAGGCCTGCGTATCCAACCCCAACTGTCTGTTCCTAACACACCAGTATCTCCCCATCCCTCTTCTGCTCTCCCTGTATTGAAGGAGCTTGGAAATGTCAAAAATCACTAATGCTGTACTGATCTCCAACTGGAAGAATCTTCTTTCCTAGATTAAATCATGGCTTCCAGGCTTGAGAGTTACATTTCAATGCCACAAGGAGCTTCCTTGATTCTCTTAGCAGGGTTCCAGTTAGATTCCACCACTGACAAGCTCTCGCATAGGTGTTTTAAGGTGGAAGACCAAGAAGTGATACTACTGCTACCTACAGCCTGGGCTTTCAGAGATGTGAAATTCTGCAGTAGTCTCCCCACATTTCCTGGCAAATACCACCTTGATGTCACAGGTAGCTGTGATCATCTCCAGCTGTTCCCTGCAGTTCCAGCAAACTTGAGACTCTGCAAGCTAGAGGCACACATCTGAGACCTGATGGCATCAGCTGACCATGTCTCTAGCACCTAATCCCTTCTACTAAATCCCACTCTCCCTGAACCACCTGGAGTAAATTCTGACTTACTCAAGCAGCGTTCAACATGCAGACAAGAAACAAGTCATATCCCAAATACCTCATAACTCTGTTTCTGCTGTTTCTGAAGTGCCAGCGACTCTTCTATGGAGAGAAGCTGTGTAGGCATGTGGTGGAGTGGCAGAAGCCGGGCTGCTGTGATGTCATCGAGATGCTTCCTGTCCCTGTGCCGTCTCTCTTCTGAGGAGACAGGAGACCCCCTCCTCTGACAACGACTCAACGAATCACATTGATGTGAAGGTAATCTGAAGGAGGCAACACTTAATGTTACACCACCACACTACTTCCTTTTCATAGACACACATTTGCAACATTCATACACACAAATGTGGCCTTTAACCTTGGCAGTTAATTCTTCTACAAAAGTAATAGTAAGCCCTTTACCACTATTTACATGTGTAGATAAAACTTTTAACATATTTATCTCAAAAACAGAAATACTTAAATTGGCACCTTTTTGGCAAGTAATTTGACAACGTGTTGCTCTAACAGACAATAGGTTTAGATAGACTCCTTGCCTTTCCCCTCTCTCTTCAGTTTATACTTGAGCTGAAGTCTGTTTTCATTTTCTTCATTCAAAAACATTTGCAAAGGGGCTTATTGTCCAGCAGAGGGAAATAAACTTGTAAACAGTTTCAGTGCAGTATAATATCGCAGGTGCTATGACATAGGCCCACACATGGTACACTGGAACAAAAAGGCAGCAACAGCCAGTTGTAATAGGAGACAGGGTGGTTGTCAGAAGCGCTTCAAAAGAGTGCAATTTGAGGAGTCTCAGAATAATAAGAATTCGGCATGTAAATGATGGGATCCCTGATGGCATCCCAGCAGGGAGTGAGGAGTGACAGGGCTGTAGCACACAGGAAGCACAGGAAGTGGAGAAAATGGAAAAGGCAGCAAGATACAGCTGGGGGAGTAGGCTGGGTCCAGTCCACAGTGAAGACTTCTATGTAACAGGTTCAGGTTTACATTTTACAGACTGCATTCTGGCAGCAGTGGAGAGGATGGACTGGTAGAGTTAAGACTAGGCCAGGACAGACCACAACTATAGCCCAAGAGAGTGATGAGAGTCTTCACTTGGACAGGAGAAAGGATGAACATAAGAATGATTAGAGTTGAAGGTCAAGGAAATGTACTGTGAGGCTCCATGGCTAGCAGATATGGAAAGGAGGGAAAGAAAGAAGGCAGCGGCACCACTGACTTAGGGAATATGGGAGACGGTAGTTTGGGAAGAAATGAGTTCTACTTTGTACCTGATAAACCTAAGGTGCCACAGATCACCCCCTCATGGTTGGGTTTCAGAGCTATGCAAATCTGAAGTTCTGGGAAGACTTGGACTAGAAGTAGATGATGGGTGGCCTCCAGCATCCAGAAGAGCCAGAAGAGCATGTAGGAGGCCAAAGGAAGAGTAGAAAAGAAGCCAAAGGACACCCTCATCCCACCTCCCAACCTCCATTTGTCTACAGCCTGACTCCCCAAGGCCCGGCCTGTTCTGATAACTGCACCTCTGTCTCTCTTAAACTTCCCTTGGGAACCCTCACTGATACTCCCTTACTCTCCTCCCACTTCCAGGTAAATGACCATAATACAGAACCAGGATCAGTGTATTCTCTGTTGTATATACTGATTAGATGACGCTTCTGGTCTTCTGCCTCCCTAGAAGTGAGGAAAGATACCTCACCATGCACAAGATGACCAACTCCTTAATCAACGATTACTTTTTATTCCTAACTAAAAATTAATGTAACATAATTCTGGTTTTCTATGCAGAAGAAATAGTTTTGAGGTTATAAAAATGAATGGTAAGATAGAACTAAACTTTAAAGTCTCTATAACAAAAAAATTGGTTTTAGGTATTTTTATCCATATAGGCTTTCAGTTATTCAAAGAAAGGCAGTAGTGGTTAGACTTTGTATCTGATGTTACATTCTTATAAATCTACTCCCTGATTTGAATGTTATATTTGCATATAAATAAATAATACTCTTTGCAAAGAGCTTTTGTTTTTCTGAAGATCTCAGACACAAAACTATGACAAGGACCTTAGAAGCAGGGTTCATTTGCCCCTCCTGCCCAAATCTGTCTTCAGTTTTTTTAACCCCTTCTCAGCTCCCTTCCTCCTGAAATTATTATAGTTTAACATTCTTCCAAGTGTGTAAGCCTCGAGTCCTCATCTAGATCGTAAACTCCATAAGGAGCAGAATCTTTACTCTTGTACGGCCCCAGCATCTGCTGCTTACTTATAGTGAGCACACAAATATTTTTTACTGAGAAAGGCTATCAGCTCTTGCAGTTGTTTTCCCCTTAGCTTACAGTCTAGTCAAAGGGGGAACTACATACCAGAAAATGGTTCTGGAAAAAACTGTAATAAATTCTCTAACTCCATGTTTAATATGAGACATTGCTGAGGTCTCCTGAAATTTAACACACCATCTGCCATTGAAGACCTTTTCAATTATTTGGCTAAAAATACAAAAGCAGTTTCCAACACGAATCCTCTACTCCAGCCAGGCTAGCTTCCGTTTCCACAATACCCTCATTCCCAAGTACAAGGAGTTCCCACACCAAGGCCACTGACCTTAAAGCATTCTCCCAGTTTTTTGAGTTTAACAGACATTATGCTCCTGTAACAAGCCTGCTTCTGATGGTACTTACACATTGGTTTTAAATTTATGCTGTAGGGGCATGGGGTTTTTGGCTCGCATTTCTAGCACTTCCATGTAATGAGGCTTCTTCTGCAGCCCACTCCAAAGGCCGGCCAAGTTCTCAGGACTCTGGTTTTCTTCTGAGTGGTGCTCAATGGGGTCTGCAATGGTGATCCTTTGTAATCTATCAATAAACAAGTTGTCCAAGCTGCTAGAATGATCCTCCGCTTGACGTGAAACACGATGCTGAGTGAGGGGCTTACTAGCTGCAGATGAGGAAGGCATGGCAGTCCTGATGCTGGAAGCTGGGCGTTCACTCACTGTGTGCTCAGCCTCAGGGGACTCAGCATCGCCTCTGAGAGTCAGATGTGCCAGTCCCTGTTGTTGTGAGGTTGTCTGAGTTGATGTGATGTTAGCTACAGAGGAACAGCCAGGAACTGGTGATGAAGTATCAAGTATCTGGTCAGAATTCTGGGCCTTATCTGTGTCCCCATCAACTGTAATCGCTTTTTGCCTCGCCTTACCGTCTAAACTAACGGGATGAAAGAGTTCACTTCTTCCTCTAACTTCTTCACGTTCTGCAATGGCAGCTTTCAGTTTGGCGACGGAGTCTAAGATCTTTTTACCTTTGTCGGGCAATTTGCAAATGAATTTTCTGGCAAAAGGAAAAGAACAGGTATACATTAGAGACAGCTGTGTTTTTAAACTTGAGATATACAGACAAAAAAGCATTATTCTCAAAGGGAGAAGAATCAATCTTTAAGTCAAAAATCCAATTTCCAACTGCCCCAAAACAGGAGTGAAACAGAATCATTATCCAAATACCCCCCAAAAAGAAGGGGCTGCAGGAAGAATAGGGAATATGCCTCATTTGTCTCATCTAATTAGAATTTCTGCAAAAGTATTTTAAGCATGATACTAACATAAGACATCCCCCAAATCATCAGTTTTTAAAAGTGTGATCTCCAAGACCTTCGTTGGGAGGGGAGGTGGATGGATCCGCAAGATCAAAACTATTTTAATAATAACACTAAGATACTATTTGGCATTTTCACTCTCATTTTCTTACCATGAGTACAGGGGAGTTTGCCAGAGGCCACATGATATGGATGATATCATTGCTCTGATGGCTAATAGAATGTGTGTGCTTGTGTATTCTTGTGTTTTAAAGATTCTCACTTGTAATTCCTAAGACAGTGATAAATATGAGTAGATATGACACACAAGAGCTCTTCAGGATGCTGTCTTAAGAGTAAAAGGGGTCCTAAGACCAAAAAGTTAACTCACCACTATAGATTAAAATCCCATTCTCACAAAGTCAAAATAGTTGTAAGAAGCCCCCCAAGTGATCATTTGCCCCTTTTGCTAAGTGGCAGAAGTTCCTTTTCTGATTTCCTTTTCTTCAGCCATACAATAAAATGGGAAGGGAAGGTTACATCTCAGGCCCCCTATTCTTTATGATACTACATTCATTCCCCCAATTCTAACTTAACATCCGTCTCCAGTTGCGATGCCTATATTTTTCCAGCCTTCTCTCTCTCTCGAGCCTCCTGACCACTTCTTCAGCTTTTTTTTTTTTTTTTTTTTTTTTTTTTTTTTTTTTTGCGGTATGCGGGCCTCTCACTGTTGTGGCCTCCCCCGTTGCGGAGCACAGGCTCCGGACGCGCAGGCTCCGGACGCGCAGGCCCAGCGGCCATGGCTCACGGGCCCAGCCGCTCCGCGGCATATGGGATCCTCCCAGACCGGGGCACGAACCCGTATCCCCTGCATCGGCAGGCGGACTCTCAACCACTTGCGCCACCAGGGAGGCCCTCAGCTTTTAATCAGATATAATTAACTCTTCCATCAACTCATCTCTGGTAAATCAATCTCAGACCTATTCCCCTCCCCCAACTTTCCTATTTTTATTAATGGTGTTCCATACAGGCTGGAAACTTCAGCCATCTCTGTCGACTACATATTCAAATTATCCTACACCTGATGAAGTTTTCCCAATCCCACAACTACCCTCTAGTTCACTTTCTTACAACCCTCCTATTGGGAACCTCTCTGAAAATATCCTTCTACTCTCTTCTGCCTCTTAGATTCCTTCAAACTATCCTGCACCGACCTGCTAAAATCAGCTTCCTAAAAAAATCATTTTCATTATACCGATCCTCTGCTAAAATCTATTAAGTCTACCAGCTGAATGGGAGTCAAACTTTCTTTGCCTAATAAAACAACTCTTTTATCCCACTCTTCCCATTTCCTACAGTTCCTGTAAAAATAGGGATCTACAGATGAAACTGACTAGATGTTTGGGGCACTACTGGGGAGGGGGGGGAGAAAGGATTTGGGATACAGATCCCCCCCCTTCGGAGAACAGACACAAGGAGCTGAGTAAAACCAACGAGGAGCTGATGACGAGCTGAAACGCTAGGAAGCCATCCCCACAGGCGCCCCGCGCCTGGCTGGACGCGGTCGGCTCTGTGACTAGGCCGGCCACTCGCCCGTGGGCCTGGAATGGACTTGACTGAGGCAAGGTCACCTTCCAGGGACGGGATCGGAGTGGAGGCAGGGAGGGACGCGTCCCAGGGAGCTTGAACCCGAGGAGCCCGGCGGTGACTCGGCGGGACCCAAGCTTACACGTTGCGCAAAAGTCTCTCCTGGCGCTTCAACATCTCCCGCAGCTCCGCCAAACTCCGCTGCCCCAAGTCCTCGGGAGCTTGGGGCTCGAAGCCGCGGGGCAGCGAGAACATTTTGCGGGGGCTGAGGCTGGCGAGGCGGCAGGCACTCGGCGTCCTCAGCAACCCCCGCTGCTCGCGCCGGATCCGCGGCCGGCGGGTACTCCGGCGAACGAGTGGGAGTCGCCATTTTCCCGGAAGAACAGTCTTCTTCTAACCGAATCGAGCTTTATTGAAACGCCGGAAACAAACACGGACAAGGAGGAGGGGTGGCCGGAGAGGCGGGAAGGAACGGAAGTTGCGGGGTGACGTCAGACGCCGGCGAGGCGCGCTTTCGAGTCACTTGTTCTTCCTCTGTGCATCCGCTCTCCGCCTGTTACGTTCAGAAAGTATTCGGTGAGTGCTTCGGGCCCTTAAGGAGTCGACCGAGTGGGGGAGGGGGGCAGACATTAATCAAGTAACAGTCAAACAGTAGAATTATAAGACGGCCACAGGCACCAGGGAAGGTATCTCCGAGAAGTGAAATACATGTGGAAGCCTGAGTGATGAGTTGGTTAGCAGTTGGTGAGGTTGGGGTATGTGCCGGGCACGGGAGGCCCTGGCCTATGGCGTGGCCCTCCAGATGCAAGGCTTAGTGAAGTCCTCAAATGTGAAAGTTGGAAGGACCCTTAGGGACCATGAGCGTTTCTTAATGGGGTTCTGTGGCATTTGGAGCAGGACTTTTCTTCGTTTGCGGGACTGCCTCAGGCATTGCAAGATATTTGGTGTCTGGCTTCTGCCCACTAGTTGCTTTGGCACCCCTGAGTCCTCGTAACAATACAAAACGCACCCCTCCCCGACACGCGCGCGCGCGCACACACACACACACACACACACACACACGATTAAAACGCAACCCTCCCCGACACACACACACGATTGCCAAGCCCCACAAGAGGTGATGGGGGTGGGAGGTGCTGTACAAGCCAGTGGAGAACCTCTCTTTCACAGTTCCCTATTTTGCCTATAGAAAAACAAAGGCACAAAAACTGAAGTTTTCCCAAGGCACAAAACTAAGTGAGGACATCAGATTTTAGACACATGCCCAGGTGAGCTTTTTCTACCACACCAATTTGAAAATTTCCTTCTTCCAAATTGTGAGAAAGTTTTTTAGGCTGTTGAAGAAAGCAGTATAATAAGCATCACACCTAGCTCTTACCTTCTCTTTATAGTTCAGCAAGGAGAGCTGTGTCCCAAAGAAAATAGTGGGAAGCATGCTATAGTCATAACAGACATCCACTGGGAGGTTTGAAAGACCCTATAACCTCCAACACCAGTCTCCCCCTCCTTTGATATGGAAAATTTACATTTTCTCCGTCCTTTGTGTGGTGCTACAATAAACGAGCAATTCCATCCCAGTCAGACAGAAGGCTAGGTAAAATCTGAAGCTACTTGAGGGAGCACAGCTGAAGCCATTTCTGTATCCTTGCAGTCTAGTCCATTCTGATCAGTTTAATGTATCAAAATTCTCAACATAAGCCCTGCTTTGAAGCCCAGAATTTCAGTAACCTGCTCCATCCCTAGCTAAATGAGGAGTACTTGAGTAAGGCCCTTGTCAGATAGCAGTCCCCTGACAAGCTCCCCCAAAGCCTTTCCCACCCTGTCCCTGGACTGCAGCTGAAGGCCTTTATTCCCCCATCTGATCCTGGGCCACATGTGCCCTCAAAGCAAGGATGCTTTCTCTCAAGCCTCAGAATTTTGCCCCCAGCTGTTTTCCTTTTGTGGAAGGCTGTCCCTGTTCCCCTAGCTCATTATAAATCTTAGCTCAAGTCTCACCTTCTCCCTGAACCTTCTTAGATTATTCCAACCCAGATTGCTCTCTGAGCATAACTATAGTGCTTAGAACATATTATGCTTCTCCAGCTGTATTGTGCATGGTGATTTCTTTTCTAACAAACTTGTAAAGTCAGGGAATTCTGTCCAGGAGCTATATTTGTGCTTTTCTGTCTCCCCTATTGCATATAGCAGGTACTAATAGAATCTCCCTCTCATAATTTTTCTTTCTGCATTTCCCCCATATTCCCCTTCTTTATGAAATACCCTTCTATATATACAGATCTTAAGCTTTTAATATAAACGTTAATCATAATTACTGTGAAAATATTTTCAGTGGTATGGGATAGAATCTTTTACACAACATAACTTAGGACTTAAAAGTTATCATAATACAAATACGAATTCCTAACAGCGGTTGCACCAACTGTCTAGTTCTCTAATCACTAACCAAGAGGCTTAGCAAGTGAAGAAATTTGGTCAAACTTTATTCTAAATGTTCCTGTGAAAGTTTTTTTTGCTGAGATTAACATTCTAATCAGTGGACTTAGAGTAGTAAACAGATCGCCCCCTATAATATGCATGGGACTCAGCCAATCAGTTGAAGCCCTTAAGAGAACAAAGATTGACCTCCCCGGAGCAAGAAGGAATTCTGCCAGCAGATAGCCTTCAGACTTGAACTGCAAGTTCCTGGGTCTTAACCTGCTGGTCTGCCGTGCAGTGATAATTTGTGAGCCAGTTCCTTAACATGAATATCTCTCTCCCTCTCTCTCCCTCTCTCTCCCTCTCTCTCCCTCTCTCTCCCTCTCTCTCCTCCTCTCCCTCCCTCTCCCTCCGTCTCTCTCTCTCTCTCTCTCTCTGTCTCTCTGTCTCTCTGTCTCTCATAATGGCTGATACAATTGTTAATACACAAACACACACACCCTATTGGATCTTTTACTCTGATGAACCCTGACTAATACAGACCCCAATCTCATCAGTGTTAGGAAAATCAAGGCTTGATTGATGACTGGCCTTCAGGGTGAAAGAGCTGACTGAGGAGAGGGAAGGCTCGCTTTTGCTCTGCCCTGGTACGTGCTGAGCACATGGAGAAGAGATGAAAACCAAGGGTCATAAACAACTATGAAACAAATTCTGTTTTCGTGTGTGTGTGTGAGAATGTGGTTTTTCTTAAGCATCCGTGTGGAAATGGAACATGCTGAACTTTGAGTCAAGTCCATAGCAACCGTAGCTAATGAAAAATTAATCAAGAGTGGTAAACCCAAGACTTAATTGAACGATGGCTGACACCTGTGTACCATTTACCAACTCTCCTCTTCCAGTCAGTCCCCCAAAGTGCTTTCTCGATGGACCAGTCTTGCCAGCTGCCTCATCTGTCTGTCCTTAAGGCAGAATTTCACAAATAACTGACAGGAGCCTGGCCAGTTCGGGAAGAGAAAGTAAGGGAAGGAACAGGCAATCGGAATTGGGTATGAGAAAAACAGAGTGAAAAACGGAAAGAGAAAGGACCTGGTAGAGAGAGAAAAAAGTGGAAGGGGCAATAAGGGGAATCCATTTCTCTGCACAGATATCAGAAACAGAAAGCCTCATAGGAAGCTCTATGCTGAGGAATTCACAGATTTATTTCCCTTCCAGCTCTATACTTCTACAAAATGTCACATTTCCTGCCTTTGTACTTCTCTGTGATCCCACCGCAACAAAAGGTTTTCCTCAGCCACCCAAGGGTTTAGGCTGTAAAGTGCATGTACTCCACGCTAAAAGTAAATTCTTTTTTTTTTTTTTTTTTTTTTTACTTTCTATGCTTTTTATTTTTTTAACTGAAAGATTTTTAAATTTTATTTTAAAAAATATTTTATTTCAGTATAATTGTTTTACAATGTTGTGTTTCTGCTGTACAACAAAGTGAATCAGCTATATGTATACATGTATCCTCTCCCTCTCAGAACTCCCTCCCACCCGCCCCGCCACCCATCTTGGTCATCACAGAACACTGAGCTGAGCTTCCTGTGCTTTATAGCATGTTCCCATTACCTATCTGTTGTACACATGGTAGTGTATATATGTCAATCCTAATCTCCCAGTTCGTCCCACCATCCCCTTCCCCCGCTCCCTGTGTCCACATGTCTGTTCTCTATGTCTGCATCTCTATTTGTGCCCTGCAAATAAGTTCATCTGTACCATTTTTCTAGATTCCACATATATGCGTTAATATATGATACTTGTTTTTCTCTTTCTGGCTTACTTCACTCTGACAGACTCTAGGTCCATCCACAATCTCTACAAATGACCCAGTTTCGTTCTTTTTTATGGCTAATATTCCATTGTATATATGTACCACATCTTCTTTATCCATTCATCTGTCATTGGACATTCAGGTTGTTTCCATGACCTGGCTATTGTAAATAGCGCTGCAGTGAACATTGGGTACATGTGTCCTTTTGAATTATGGTTTTCTCAGGGTATATGCCCAGTAGTGGGATTGCTGGGTCGTATGGTAGTTCTATTTTTAGTTGTTTTTTACATCTTTATTGGAGTATAATTGCTTTACAATGGTGTGTTAGTTTCCACTTTATAACAAAGTGAATCAGTTATACATATGTTCCCATATCTCTTCCCTTTTGCATCTCCCTCCCTCCCACCCTCCCTATCCCACCCCTCTAGGTGGTCACAAAGCACTGAGCTGATCTCCCTGTGCTATGCGGCTGCTTCCCACTAGCTATCTATTTTACGTTTGGTAGTGTATATAGTGTATATATGTCACAGCTTACCCTTCCCCATCCCCATATCCTCAAGTCCATTCTCTAGTAGGTCTGTGTCTTTATTCCTGTCTTACCCGTAGGTTCTTCATGACATTTTTTTCCTTAAATTCCATATATATGTGTCAGCATACAGTATTTGTCTTTCTCTTTCTGACTTACTTCACTCTGTATGACAGACTCTAGGTCCATTCACCTCATTACAAATAGCTCAATTTTGTTTCTTTTTATGGCTGAGGAATATTCCATTGTATATATGTGCCACATCTTCTTTATCCATTCATCTGATAATGGACACTTAGGTTGTTTCCATCTCCAGCCTATTGTAAATAGAGCTACAATGAACATTTTGATACATGACTCTTTTTGAATTATGGTTTTCTCAGGGTATATGCCCAGTAGTGGGATTGCTGGGTCATATGGTAGCTACATTTGTAGTTTTTTAAGGAACCTCCATACTGTTCTCCATAGTGGCTGTACCAATTCACATTCCCACCAGCAGTGCAAGAGTGTTCCCTTTTCTCCACACCCTTTCCAGCATTTACTGTTTCTAGATTTTTTTTTTTTTTTGGCGGGGAGCCTTTCACTGTTGTGGCCTCTCCCGTTGCGGAGCACAGGCTCTGGATGTGCAGACTCAGCGGCCATGGCTCACGGGCCCAGCCACTCTGTGGCATGTGGGATCTTCCCGGACTGGGGCACGAACCCGTGTCCCCTGAATCGGCAGGTGGACTCTCAACCACTGCGCCACCAGGGAAGCCCTGTTTCTAGACTTTTTGATGATGGCCATTCTGACTGGTGTGAGATGATAACTCATTGTAGTTTTGATTTGCATTTCTCTAATGATTAATGATGTTGAGCATTCTTTCACGTGTTTGTTGGCAGTCTGTATATCTTCTTTGGAGAAATGTCTATTTAGGTCTTCTGCCCATTTTTGGATTGGTTTTGTTGTTGTTGTTATTGAGCTGCATGAGCTGCTTATAAATTGTGGAGATTAATCCTTTGTCCGTTGCTTCATTTGTAAATATTTTCTCCCATTCTCAGGGTTGTCTTTAGGTCTTGTTTATGGTTTCCTTTGCTGGGCAAAAGCCTTGCAGTTTCATTAGGTCCCATGTGTTTATTTTTGTCTTTATTTCCATTTCTCTAGGACGTGGGTCAAAAAGGATCTTGCTGTGATTTATGTCAAAGAGTGTTCTGCCTATGTTTTCCTCTAAGAGTTTGATAGTTTCTGGCCTTACATTTAGGTCTTTAATCCATTTTGAGCTTATTTTTGTGTATGGTGTCAGGGAGTGATCTAATCTCATACTTTTACATGTACCTGTCCAGTTTTCCCAGCACCACTTATTGAAGAGGCTGTCCTTTCTCCACTGTACATTCCTGCCTCCTTTATCAAAGATAAGGTGACCATATGTGTGTGGGTTTATTTCTGGGCTTTCTATCCTGTTTCATTGATCTTTCTGTTTTTGTGCCAATACCATACTGTCTTGATTACTGTAGCTTTGTAGTATAGTCTAAAGTCAGGGAGCCTGATTCCTCCAGCTCCGTTTTTCGTTCTCAAGATTGCTTTGGCTATTCAGGGTCTTTTGTGTTTCCATACAAATTGTGAAATATTTTGTTCTAGTTCTGTGAAAAATGCCATTGGTAGTTTGATAGGGATTGCATTGAATCTGTAGATTGCTTTGGGTACTCCAGTCATTTTCACAACGTTGATTCTTCCAATCCAAGAACATGGTATATCGCTCCATCTATTTGTATCATCTTTAATTTCTTTCATCAGTGTCTTATAATTTTCTGCATACAGGTCTTTTGTCTCCTTAGGTAGGTTTATTCCTAGATATTTTATTCTTTTTGTTGCAATGGTAAATGGGAGTGTTTTCTTGATTTCATTTTCAGATTTTTCATCATTAGTATATAGGAATGCCAGAGATTTCTGTGCATTAATTTTGTATCCTGCTACTTTACCAAATTCATTGATTAGCTCTAGTAGTTTTCTGGTAGCATCTTTAGGATTCTCTATGTATAGTATCATGTCATCTGCAAACAGTGATAGCTTTACTTCTTCTTTTCCGATTTGGATTCCTTTTATTTCCTTTTCTTCTCTGATTGCTGTGGCTAAAACTTCCAAAACTGTGTTGAATAAGAGTGGTGAGAGTGGGCAACCTTGTCTTGTTCCTGATCTTAGTGGAAATGGTTTCAGTTTTTCACCATTGAGGACGATGTTGGCTGTGGGTTTGTCATATATGGCCTTTATTATGTTGAGGAAAGTTCCCTCTATGCCTGCTTTCTGCAGGGTTTTTATCATAAATGGGTGTTGAATTTTGTCGAAAGCTTTCTCTGCATCTATTGAGATTATCATATGGTTTTTCTCCTTCAATTTGTTAATATGGTATATCACGTTGATTGATTTGCGTATATTGAAGAATCCTTGCATTCCTGGAATAAACCCCACTTGATCATGGTGTATGATCCTTTTAATGTGCTGTTGAATTCTGTTTGCTAGTATTTTGTTGAGGATTTTTGCATCTATGTTCATCAGTGATACTGGCCTGTAGTTTTCTTTCTTTGTGACATCCTTGTCTGGTTTTGGTATCAAGGTGATGGTGGCCTCGTAGAATGAGTTTGGGAGTGTTCCTCCCTCTGCTATATTTTGGAAGAGTTTGAGAAGGATAGGTGTTAGCTCTTCTCTAAATGTTTGATAGAATTCGCCTGTGAAGCCATCTGGTCCTGGGCTTTTGTGTGTTGGAAGATTTTTAATCACAGTTTCAATTTCAGTGCTTGTGATTGGTCTGTTCATATTTTCTATTTCTTCCTGATTCAGTCTTGGCAGGTTGTGCATTTCTAAGAATTTGTCCATTTCTTCCAAGTTGTCCAGTTTATTGGCATAGAGTTGCTTGTAGTAATGTCTCATGATCTTTTGTATTTCTGCAGTGTCAGTTGTTACTTCTCCTTTTTCATTTCTAATTCTATTGATTTGAGTCTTCTCCCTTTTCTTCTTGATGAGTCTGGCTGATGGTTTATCAATTTTGTTTATCTTCTCAAAGAACCAGCTTTTAGTTTTATTGATCTTTGCTATCATTTCCTTCATTTCTTTTTCATTTATTTCTGATCTGATTTTCATGATTTCTTTCCTTCTGCTAACTTTGGGGGTTTTTTGTTCTTCTTTCTCTAATTGCTTTAGGTGCAAGGTTAGGTTGTTTATTCGAGATGTTTCCTGTTTAAGGTAGGATTGTATTGCTATAAACTTCCCTCTTAGAACTGCTTTCGCTGCATCCCATAGGTTTTGGGTCATCGTGTCTCCATTGTCATTTGTTTCTAGGTATTTTTTTATTTCTTCTTTGATTTCTTCAGTGATCACTTCGTTATTAAGTAGTGTATTGTTTAGCCTCCATGTGTTTTTATTTATTACAGATCTTTTCCTGTAATTGATATCTAGTCTCATAGCGTTTTGGTCAGAAGAGATACTTGATACAATTTCAGTTTTCTTAAATTTACCAAGGCTTCCTTTGTGACCCAAGATGTGAACTATCCTGGAGAATGTTCCATGAGCACTTGAGAAAAATGTGTATTCTGTTGTTTTAGGATGGAATGTTCTATAAATATCAATTAAGTCCATCTTGTTTAATGTATCATTTAAAGCTAGTGTTTCCTTATTTATTTTCATTTTGGATGATCTGTCCATTGGTGAAAGTGGGGTGTTAAAGTCCCCTACTATGAATATGTTACTGTCGATTTCCCCTTTTATGGCTGTTAGTATTTGCCTTATGTATTGAGGTGCTCCTATGTTGGGTGCATAAATATTTACAATTGTTATATCTTCTTCTAGGATCAATTACTTGATCATTATGTAGTGTCCTTCTTTGTCTCTTCTAATAGTCTTTATTTTAAAGTCTATTTTGTCTGATATGAGAATTGCTACTTCAGCTTTCTTTTGGTTTCCATTTGCATGGAATATCTTTTTCCATCCCCTTACTTTCAGTCTGTATGTGTCTCTAGGTCTGAAGTGGGTCTCTTGTAGACAGCATATATATGGGTCTTGTTTTTGTATCCATTCAGCCAATCTGTGTCTTTTGGTGGGAGCATTTAGTCCATTTACATTTAAGGTAATTATCGATATGTATGTTCCTATTCCCATTTTCTTAATTGTTTTGGGTTCGTTATTGTAGGTCTTTTCCTTCTGTTGTTTTTCTTGCCTAGAGAAGTTCCTTTAGCATTTGTTGTAAAGCTGGTTTGGTGGTGCTGAACTCTCTCAGCTTTTGCTTGTCTGTAAACGTTTTAATTTCTCCATCAAATCTGAATGAGATCCTTGCTGGGTAGAGTAATCTTGGTTGCAGGTTTTTCTCCTTCATCACTTTAAATATGTCCTGCCAGTCCCTTCTGGCTTGCAGAGTTTCTGCTGAAAGATCAGATGTTAACTTTATGGGGATTCCTTTGTGTGTTATTTGTTGTTTTTCCCTTGCTTCTTTTAATATGTTTTCTTTGTATTTAATTTTTGATAGTTTGATTAATATGTGTCTTGGTGTATTTCTCCTTGGATTTATCCTGTATGGGACTCTCTGTGCTTCCTGGACTTGATTAACTATTTCCGTCCCATATTAGGGAAGTTTTCAACTATAATCTCTTCAAATATTTTCTCAGTCCCTTTCTTTTTCTCTTCTTCTTCTGGAACCCCTATAATTCGAATGTTGGTGCGTTTAATGTTGTCCCAGAGGTCTCTGAGACTGTCCTCTGTTCTTTTCATTCTTTTTTCTTTATTCTGCTCTGCAGTAGTTATTTCCACTATTTTATCTTCCAGGTCACTTAATCTGTTCTGCCTCAGTTATTCTGCTATTGATCCCATCTAGAGTATTTTTAATTTCATTTATTGTGTTGTTCATTATTGCTTGTTTCATCTTTAGTTCTTCTAGGTCCTTGTTAAATGTTTCTTGCATTTTGTCTATTCTATTTCCAAGATTTTAGATCATCTTTACTATCATTATTCTGAATTCTTTTTCAGGTAGACTGCCTATTTCCTCTTCATTTGTTAGGTCTGGTGGGTTTTTATCTTGCTCCTTCATCTGCTGTGTGTTTTTCTGTCTTCTCATTTTGCTTATTTTACTGTGTTTGGGGTCTCCGTTGTGCAGGCTGCAGGTTTGTAGTTCCCGTTGTTTTTGGTGTCTGTCCCCAGTGGCTAAAGTTGGTTCAGTGGGTTGTGTAGGCTCCTCATGGAGGGGACTAGTGCCTGTGTTCTGGTGGATGAGGCTGGATCTTATCTTTCTGGTGGGCAGGTCCACGTCTGGTGGTGTGTTTTGGGGTGTCTGTGGCCTTATTATGATTTTAGGCAGCCTCTCTGCTAATGGGTGGCGTTGTGTTCCTGTCTTGGTAGTTGTTTGGCATCGGGTGTCCAGCACTGTAGCTTGCTGGTCGTTGAGTGAAGCTGGGTGCTGGTGTTGAGATGGAGTTCTCTGGGAGATTTTCGCTGTTTGATATTATGTGGAGCTGGGAGGTCTCTTGTGGACCAGTGTCCTGAAGTTGGCTCTCCCACCTCAGAGGCACAGCACTGACTCCTGGCTGCAGCACCAAGAGCCTTTCATCCACATGGCTCAGAATAAAAGGGAGAAAAAGTAGGTAGGTAGGTAGGAAGGAAGGAAGGAAGGAGGGAGAGAGGGAGGGAGGGAGGAGGGAAGGAAGGAAAGAAAGAAAGAAGTAAAATAAAAAAATAATTAAAATAAAAAATAATTATTAAGAAAAAAATGTTTTAAGAAAAGGAAAAGAAAAACGGATGGCTAGAACCCTAGGACAAATGGTGGAAGCAAAGCTATACAGACAAAATCTCACACAGAAGCATACACATACACACTCACAAAAAGAGGAAAAGGGGAAAAAATCATAAATCTTGCTCTCAAAGTCCACGTCCTCAATTTGCGATGAGTCGTTGTCTATTCATGTATTCCACAGATGCAAGGTACATCAAGTTGATTTTGGAGCTTTAATCCACTGTTTCTGAGGCTGCTGGGAGAGATTTCCCTTTCTCTTCTTTGTTCTCACAGCTCCCGGGGCTCAGCTTTGGATTTGGCCCCGCCTCTGCGTTTAGGTCCCTGGAGGGCGTCTGTTCTTCGCTCAGACAGGATGGGGTTAAAGGAGCAGCTGCTTCGGGGACTCTGGCTCACTCAGGCCGGGGGGGAGGGAGGGGTAAGCCTGCAGCGGCAGAGGCCACTGTGCCGTTGCACCAGCCTGAGGCACGCCGTGCGTTCTCCCGGGGAAGTTGTCCCTGGATCCCGGGACCCTGGCAGTGGTGGGCTGCACAGGCTGCCTGGAATGGGGGTGTGGATAGTGACCTGTGCTCGCACACAGGCCTCTTGGTGGTGGCAGCAGCAGCCTTAGCATCTCATGCCCATCTCTGGGGTCCGTGCTTTTAGCCGTGGCTCGTGCCCTTCTCTGGAGCTCCTTTAAGCAGCACTCTTAATCCCCTCTCCTCGCGCACCAGGAAACAAAGAGGGAAGAAAAAGTCTCTTGCCTCTTCGGCAGGTCCAGACTTTTTCCCGGACTCCCTCCCGGCTAGATGTGGTGCACTAACCCCCTGCAGGCTGTGTTCACGCCGCCAACCCCAGTCCTCTCCCTGGGATCAGACCAAAGCCCGAGCCTCAGCTCCCAGCCCTGCCCACCCTGGCGGGTGTGCAGACAAGCCTCTCGGGCTGGTGAGTGCCAGTTGGCACCGACCCTCTGTGCGGGAATCTCTCCGCTTTGCCCTCCGCACCCCTGTGGCTGCGCTCTCCAACGCGGCTCCGAAGCTTCCCCCCTCCGCCACCCGCAGTCTCCGCCCGTGAGGGGGCTTCCTAGTGTGTGGAACCCTTTCCTCCTTCATGGCTCCCTCCCACTGGTGCAGGTTCCGTCCCTATTCTTTGTCTCTGTTTTTTCTTTTTTCTTTTGCCCTACCCAGGTACCTGGGGAGTTTCTTGCATTTTGGGAGGTCTCAGGTTTTCTGCCAGCATTCAGTAGGTGTTCTGTAGGAGTTGTTCCATGTGTAGATGTATTTCTGGTGTATCTGTGGGGAGGAAGGTGATTTCCGCCTCTTACTCTTCCGCCATCCTCCCCTTGCCCCCCTATTTTGAATTATGGTTTTCTCAGGGTATTTGCCCAGTAGTGGGATTGCTGGGTCGTATGGTAGCTCTATTTTTAGTTTTTTAAGGAACCTCCATACTATTCTCCATAGTGGCTGTATCAATTTACATTCCCACCAACAGTGCAAGAGGGTTCCCTTTTCTTCACACCCTTTCCAGCATTTATTGTTTGTAGATTTTTTGATGATGGCCATTCTGACTGGTGTGAGGTGATACCTCAGTGTAGTTTTGATTTGCATTTCTCTAATAATTAGTGATGTTGAGCATCCTTTCATGTGTCTGTTGGCCACCTGTATGTCCTCCTTGGAGAGATGTCTATTTACGTCTTCCGCCCATTTTTTGATTCGGTTGTTTGTTTTTTTGATATTGAGCTCAATGAGCTATTTGTATATTTTGGAGATTAATCCTTTGTTGCTTCCTTTGCAAATATTTTCCCCCATTCTGAGGGTTTTCTTTTCGTCTTGTTTATGGTTTCCTTCACTGTGCAAAAGCTTTTAAGTTTAATTAGGTCCTATTTGTTTAATTTTGTTTTTTATTTTCATTACTCTAGGAGGTGGGTCAAAAAAGGTCTTGCTCTGGTTTATGTCGAAGAGTGTTTTTCCTGTGTTTTCCTCTAAGAGTTTTATAGTGTCCAGTGTTACATTTACGTCTTTAATCCACTTTGAGTTTATTTTTGTGTATGGTGTTATGGAGTGTTCTAATTTCATTCTTTTACATGTAGCTGTCCAGTTTTCCTAGCACCACTTATTGAAGAGGCTGTCTTTTTTCCATTGTATGTTCTTGCCTCCTTTGTCATAATTTAGGTGACTACATATGCGTAGGTTTATCTCTGGGCTTTCTATACTGTACCATTGATCTATTTTTCTGTTTTTGTGCTGGTACCATACTGTCTTGATTACTATAGGTTTGTACTGTAGTTTGAAGTCGGGGATCCTGATTCCTCCAGCTCCATTTTTCTTTCTCAAGATTGCTTTGGCGCTTTGGGATCTTTTGTGTTTCCATACAAACTGTAAAATTGTTTTTTCTAATTCTGTGATGAATGACATTAGTAATTTGATAGAGATTACATTGAATCTGTAAATTGCTTTGGGTAGTATAGTCATCTTCACAATACTGATTCTTCCAATCCAAGAACATGGTATATTTCTCCATCTGTTTATGTCATCTTTGATTTCTTTCATGAGTGTTTTATTGTTTTCTGAGTACAGGTCTTTTGCCTCTTTAGGTAGGTTTATTCCTACGTATTTTATTCTTTTTGTTGCGATGGTAAATAGGATTGTTTCCTTTATTTCTCTTTCTGATCTATCATTGTTAGTGTATAGGAATGCAAGAGATTTCTGTGCATTAATTTTGTATCCTGCAACTTTACCAAATTCATTGATTAGCTCTAGTAGTTTCTGGTGACATCTTTAAGATTTTCTATGTATAGTATCATGTCATCTGCAAACAGTGACAGTTTTACTTCTTGTTTTCCAGTTTGTATTCATTTTATTTCTTTTTCTTCTCTGATTGCCATGGCTAGGACTTCCAAAACTATGTCAAATAAGAGTGGCGAGAGTGGACATCTTTATCTTGTTCCTGGTCTTAGTGGAAATACTTTCAGTTTTTCAACATTGAGAATGATATTAGCTGTTGGTTTGTCATATATGGCCTTTATTATGTTGAGGTAGGTTCCCTCTATGCCCATTTTCTGGGTAGTTTTTATCATAAATGGGTGTTGAATTTTGTCAGAAGCTTTTTCTGCATCTATTGAGATGATCATATGGTTTTTATTCCTTAATTTGTTAATATGGTGTATCACATTGATTTGTGTATATTGAAGAATCCTTGCGTTCGTATGACAAATCCCACTTGATCATGGTGTATGATCCTTTTGATGGGTTGTAGGATTCTGTTTGCTGGTATTTTGTTGAGGATTTTTGCATCTATGTTCATTAGTGATATTGGTCTGTAATTTTCTTTTTTTGTGATATCTTTGTCTGGTTTTGGTATCAGGGTGATGGTGGCCTCATAGAACAAATTTCAGAGTGTTCCTCCCTCTGCTATATTTTGGAAGAGTTTGAGAAGGATAGGTGTTAGCTCTTCTCTAAATGTTTGATAGAATTCCCCTGTGAAGCCATCTGCATAATTCACAGATTCATTTCCCTTCCAGCTCTAAAATTCTATACTTCTACAAAATGTCACATTTCTCCTCTTTGTATTTCACTGTGATCCCACTGCAACAAAAGGTTTTCTTCAGCTACCCAAGGGTTTAGGCTGTAAAGTGCATGCACTCCACACTAAAAGTAAATTCTTGCATTAGTTATCCAAACTGTTTGAAATGAGGAACCAAATTTTCAGCTCATATCTCCCTCTTTATCAGCAAATAGTAATTTAAAGCCAATTACCAGGGCTGTGATTCCCCAGTGACAGACTGTGGGCTATTAAAATTAAACCTGTCAGAAGATCCTTGCTGCTTTCTCCAAGCACATTCAGGCCATTGGTTTATGAACAGGATGAACAGACGGCCCATCCCAGAGGGCTTGAGGGAGGAAGTACGTTAAAATGGCTGCCTGCATCTTTGTTTGCTCAGCTGCTTGGAAAAACTAAGACTGAGGGAAATGGGATTAATCAAGGGGGCAGTTGCCCATGGAAAAAAAATAGGAAGACTCTGGTGAGAAAATTCCAGCCAAATAAGGTTCAAGTCAAAGGGAAAGAATTCTTATCTCTTCAGACTTTCACACGGTTGAGTGTTGTTTGGTGACAAATTTCCCATTTCGGGCCACCACAGTGTTTTATGATATTTTTGTTAGCATGTGAAGAGAGAATTCAGGAAAAAAAAATTAAATGTTTGATTCTCTAAAGTTCCAGGTGATTTACTTTGTAATTGGCAACATTAATGAAGATTATTGGTTAGATATGTGACGAATGGTGATTGAATAACACCTTTCTATGATTTTTCATATGAATAAACTCACAAACCAGAAAAAAAAAGTCCTTGAAAGCTCGCATGTACTGCTGTGTGGTACAGAATGTACAGACACTGTAGCTGAGGCTCCTCCTCCTCCCTCTCCCATTAGGAGACAATCTTCTTTTTTTTACAGTTTATTGAAGGATAGTTGATCTACAATGTTGTGTTAATTTCTGCTGTACAGCAAAGTGATTCAGTTATATATACTTTTCCATATTCTTTTCTATTATGGTTTATCACAGGATATTGAATATAGTTCACTGTACTATAGGGTAGAACCTTGTTGTTTATCCATCCTATATAAACTAGTTTGCATCTGCTAATCCCAAACTCCCAATCCTTCCCTCTCCCAAACCCCTCCCCCTTGGCAACCACAAATCTATTCTCTATGTCTGAGTCTGTTTCAGGAGACAGAATCTTGAATAAGATGTAAAATATCTTCCCCTCTCCTGACTTATTTCACTTACCTTTGATGCGTTGGCTAAAATTCCACCAATAAGAAAATTACTAGGTTAAAAAGGATCTTCCCTTGAGACAGTAGATATTTCTAGAAGGGTTGCGGCCTATCAGTCATTTACAGTTGAGTGTGAATTTGTTCCAAATGGCTTTCTCACAAAAGGCTAGCTGAGGTGATGACTTACACTAAAAGAGTGGGCTTTGTTAGGAGGGAAAGTGAGAAAATGGAGAGAATTTTGAGCAATTGGAGAGGAAGAGTAGACCAGAGAAAGTGTTAAAACAGAGAGTTCAGGTGGCAGGAAGACCCCAGAAGGCCTCCTTTTCACAATTTGGAGAATATGTAGTCCAGGCAAAAAGGGAGGATGTCAAAACGAAACTTTGCTTAGAATTGCTTCAGATTCCATGCTGGAGGGCAGACCCTCCTATATGTAAGTGGGCCTTGTCTAAGATTCTTCATAAAATATCCAGTACATTGTTTAAGGGAGGTAATTTGCAAAGTCACTAAAGGGTGAGATTTAATAATTTCCTTTCAAGTTTCATGGGAGAGGGATTTGAGAGTTGTGCCATTAGTGGAGGGAAAGAAGAACCAAGTCTCTACCACAATGCTGGCACACTGTATGTCTCACTCTTTGGAATCTGATGTACATCAGAGGCCATAAAATAAAGAAACTGGTGATCGGCAGCAAAATGGACTTAGAGAAAACTGACCACCCTTCTCCTCTCATGAGACCTAGCCGGAATCAAGTATCTGGTCACCTTTTATTCTCTGTCTTGCATGAAAAAGAACACAGCTAGCTCCGAAAAGCTTCAGCTAGGGGGAATAGGAGAAAAGGAGCAAGGGATACCCATATAATATAGAGTCGGGAGAATGACAAAGGATAAAAAAGTCATCCTTGATTTTCTTCTCCAAAATTTGGAGGAGAGGAATAGTCAAGCATAGTATATAGACAGTAAAGGTGATCCAGATCAGAGAAGTGAAGGGGTGGTGGTGAAATTTGTCAATCTCCAGCTATGATTTTGGGAGGAGAGGGTTTGTGTACCGCTAACTTTGTGGCCAGTTAATTTCCCAGGCCTCAGTTTTCTCCCATTTAAAATGAGGGTATTGAACCAGAGAAACTCCAAGGTGCATTTCAGTGCTTAAATTATAGTATTCTAGGATGACTGATGTTATTCTTTGACAACATCTGCATCTATTTAAGTTCATAAATGTTGAAGAAATATTTGGTATGCAGTAAACCAGGAAGCAGGTAGCTCCCTTTAAATAAATAGTCATCCAACATTGATGAAGTTTAGGGTATTATCAACCTTTGCTGGACTCCTGTGGTTGCCCGTATCTTGTGGGACTGGATCATGTTTTCCATCACCTAGAATTCTTGGGCTTAATTTAATTTTTATATCTAATGGATGACAGCTCTGAGTAATTTAAGATTGTTTATAAGGTTAAAAAAAACCTGCAGTTGTCAAAATAGCAGAAAACAGACAAAGGGTAATGAATGATGTGGGAGGAACATCACTTCAAGCTGACTGGAGAAAAAGGTGGTTTGAAGGAATAAGTATTTTCTTTATAATGCACAGAAAGAAAAACGTTAGATAATGTAAATAAAGGGTTGCAGATTCTGGGTCTTTGGCCACATCCAATCTACAGATGAATTTGCTCAGCAGCACAGAGTTTTTCAAAATAATGAATTTGAGTGATTTTAAGATGGACATGTACTTATAATCCTGGTGAGCACTCTTCTTGCCTCTTCCTGCCACCAGCCACTCACCCCCATTATCCTACCACAGAACCTTGCCACCTTGATGCAAACTTCCTGGACACCAGGACATTTGGGTGTGTGATGCAAGTATAAATGAAAAATGTAGGCCAACTCTTTTTCTTTTTTGAGAGGCTGCAATTACAGTCTGTTCTCCATGTATGTGGGTTCCACATCCACGGATTCAACAAACCTTGGAACCAAAATATTCAGAAAAAGAAAAAACAATTCTGGAAAGTTCCAAAAAGCAAAACTTGAATTTGCCTGTGAATGGGAAACTATTTACAAAGCATTTACATTGTATTAGGTATTGTAAATAAGCTAGAGATGAATTAAATTATACGAGACAATGTGCGTACGTTTATGCAAATACTACACCATTTTATATAACAGGCTTGAGCATCTGTGGATTTTGGTATTTGTGGGAATGTGGGGCCTGGAACCAATTCCCCAACCTTCTGTTGATACTGAAGGATGACTGATACCATGGAAACTTCTCGATCACTTCCTAGATCACTTGTTATAGGAAGGTGTTCTTTACCTCTAAATCTGTTTTCCTAAGGCCTTCTGTGTTTTAAGAATCTCTACAGGGAATTCCTTGGTGGTCCAATGGTTAGGACTCCACGCTTCCATTGCAGGGGTCACGGGTTCGATCCCTGATCAGGGAACTAAGATCCTGCATGTTGTGTGGTGCGGCCCCCCCCGCCCCCCCCCAAAAAAGGAATCCCTACAAATGGTTGTCAGGTGATTCATAGAGTTAATGTCCCCACAGATTGTAAACTTCATTGATATTGCAAGTTTGGTTTTGGGGAGGCGGTTTGTTTTTGCTAGAATCAAGTGTAAAAAGTGGATATTAATTCAAAGGAACTCAGCCTTTTCTGGGGAAAACCAGTTTGCATGATTTGTAGTCAGACTAATAAATGCTCTAGTCAAAGGATATAATCCTGTTATTTTGAACAATTGCTAAGAAGTTGTTTGCAAGCATCTCTAATAATATATAGAGTTTGTTTACAAAGCTTGATTGAACATTTTTATCTATAGCAAAAGCCATTTTAAAAGGTCAAAGAAAATTATGAATCTTTATGATTACTGTAGAAACATTAGCATCTTTACAACTACATTTTCTGTTTTAAATTCCGTATTGGGATTTTGTGATAAAAAAGGTCAACTTGAGACAGCCCTTATTTCCTTCCCCCAGCCCTCCAAAAATGTTTAAATAAATTTGTGGGTGCCATAAAGGTATTTTATTTTAGGGTTGGGCCACAAAGTGACCAGTTAAGATTTTTCAGGCTGAATATGCATTGTTTAGGAGGTGGCAAGTTAGAGGGGAAAGGGGAGAATTAAAATATTTGCAACATGTCATTAATCTCCAGCAAGAGCCAAGAGTTGTTTTTTTCCCCCTTCATTTCAGAACTAATCCAGCTTTCTGTTATTTGGCTCAGAAAAGTCTTAAATCTGTAACAAGAGAGTAACTTCCTGTTCTCAAGAGTATGGCTGCCAAAGAAAACATTTACAAGAAAAGTTCCAGGGCCAAAAAATTGCCTACTAATTATTTCTCAGCCCCCCACACCCCTAATTCAGGAAGGTGAATGCTGTAAATGCTGTATGTTAAAACTCAAAAGTATGTGTTGAAAAATTAAGAGAAAACCCCCAAGAACTGTTTGCCATTTATTTATATTTTATTGCATTCAAATTACATCAGTTTTATGGCCTTTGGGCACAAATTAATGTTTCTTATAATATTTTGTTCAGAATTCCACAAAGATTATACTATACCTTCATCTGAATACATTATGGAAGTTTTTACCTGGTACCTTCCCAACGGAAGAAGAGAGAAGCAGCCCCAGCATTCAGGAACTCACCTAGTCCCACCAGCTGCAAGCTGGCCTGATACTCAGCAGTGGGTCTTGGTTTTCTCCTTGGGGATCTATCTGTTCAGTGTAATGTCAGTCAAAATTCCAGCAGCCCATAGGTAGAAACTGACAGACTGTAAAATTCAAATGGAAATTCAAAGGTCCTAGAATAGCCAAAACAACTTTGAAAAAGAACAGAGTTGAAAAGCCTATACTACCTGACTTCAAGGGCTTAAGATAAAGCTTCGGTAATCAAGACAGTGTGGGACTGGTGTTAAGATAGACAACTAGATCGGTATAACAGAGTGTATAACAGAGTGTATAGACCTGTGCCTGTATGGGCAGTTGATTTCCAACAATGGTACAAGGGCAATTCAGTGGAAAATGGGTAGTCTTTTCAACAAATGGTGCTAAAACAATTAATTGGACATCCATATGCAAAAACCTCTTTGATTTATACTTCATACCATGTATTAGTAATCTAATCCTGCCTAACAAATTACCTCCAAACTTTGCAGCCGTCTCCCTCTGGTCTCTTTCCTCTGGTCTCTCTTTCCAGAAACATATCTCCAGTCTTTCTTTGGGGCTTGTCCTCCTCTGACAAAGTCAAGTGAGTTATTCTCAAATTTACATGAAAGGAAAAGGAGTCTATGGTTTATTTAATCTTATGTTTATCCAGACACAATTTTTTTTTTTTGCCCTACTTTCCTTCTGCACAATCCTACTAACAAGTAAGCATTATTCATTGTCTCTAATGTGTGTCCAATAAGAGGAAATCCTTGGGTTTAAAAATGTTCATGTGCAACACCTCCTTCACAGTAGTGACTAGTACTGATAGCAGGGGTCAGTTGTTGGTATCGATTGCAGGCATGTCTCTGGCACAGTGCTGGAAACTTTTCCTGTGCTGCTTCACATGATCATCACAGCAGGCCTCTGCGGGGAGGGGGGGTGGAATTCCATTTCCTTCCTAGGCAGAGCTGCTCATGGGAGCCCTGCACCTGAGAGCAGAGGTGATCCACCCAAGGGAGTATTGCAATTTATTGGCAATACCGACTCCAGTCTTCCCACCCCTGTTCTGGAATCAGACGGGCCTGGGTGGTTTCAGGCAATTTTCATCTCTCTTTGAGTTTCCATTTCCTTTACCACAAAACAGTGGTAGTGACGTTTTCTACACAGAACTGCTATGAAGGTTGACTGCTTGCATGCTGTGCCTAGGTCCGTAACTCTTGGTCTCCTTTACTTCCCCCAGCGAAGGCTCCTTCTGGATACTTTTCATTTGTAGATTTCTCCATGCTTATTGAGGTGTGGAATGAGTCCCCTCCTTTATAGGAAACTGCCCCTAAGGAGCTTACATGGATGGAGAGAAAGGAAATGTACACTATGGTCAGTCATTTGATGTGAGAGTAGAAAAGAAGGGAGTAGGAAAAAACTACCCCTGGGATTCAGAGACATCAAAGACCAGGAGGAGACAGACTCACTGGGAATAATTTTCGATGAGGATGAGGGTATTGAGGGTACACATCTGTGTGTCCCCAGCATCTGGCATGCACTGCTTGAACTGAACTGGGCCTCTGAGTCTGGATGTCAGGGAGATCACTATGGTCTGATGTGGCCTGAAATAGGACAGGAAGGAATCCTGCCCTTCCTGTCATACCCCTCACCCCACCCTCTGTCTTGGGGACCACCCTAGCATTCCTGGAGCAGGCCAATGGCATTTGCTGGGGAGAAAGAGGGTGTCCAGAGTAGACAGACTCTGGTGCACCCTCTGTCGGGGAGACCATGTCACATCACCAAACTCCAGAGACTTCCCAAATGTTCCTCTCTCCCCAGCTAGCCCTGAAAGGAACCCTCTGGGGCATGTGCCACCCAGACTCAAACCCCATGTCAGGCACGTGGCCTGAATTTTTTGTCCCAATGGCTGACTCTTGCTTCTGATTCACTAAGCAGCAGGCCATCTGATGCCAGGATCCTGTGGGACACCAGCTTCTTCTAAGTAAGCCCAGTCCTGTTTCCATTCGGCTGCCCGGTACTCTCTGGGCCCTGAGGACACTTACAGGCCTGCAGCTCACACCTGCACGGTCCCGAGCTCAGGTATCCAAAGGCAATATCCTGAAGGAACTTCATTCACTGCCTGTTTGTGGGGGCGTGCCTGCGTAAAGCAGGCACTTTTATACACACCTTCATTTCTCACTCCTAGTGTTGGCAACGGAGTCGGGAAAGAACTCATACTGTTGGTGAGAGCTTTCAGTGGACTCCAATTTCCAGAGGCCAAATTGGAACCACGTGCACGAGAAGACTTAAATGTGCCTAACCTGTGACCCAGCGATTCCTCTTCTAGGAATTTATCCTAAGCAAGTGTACAAAGACATGTGTACAAGATGGTTGAGCAGAGGATTGCTTTAAAAAGAGTAAAGACAGCCTCCAAAATTCCAACATCAGGGGATAGGTCAAGTAAACCATAGTACCTCAATAAACTGGAATCCAGCTAGCTGTAAGAAACAGTGGTGTAGCTCTATACATCTGTATCTATATATATAAATGATTATATATGTGGTTACAAAAGTATGTAGTGATAATAGGTAGCACTTACTAAGTGCTTACTATGTGCCAAGCACTATTCTAAGAACTCCACAGATATTAACTCATTTAATCTGCACACAGTGACAGTTGGGAAAGAACTGTCACTGATCCCATTATACAGGGGCTCAAAGAGGTTCTGTGCTCAAGCCACACACTAGTGACTAAGCTGAAACAGTCTCCAGAGCCCACGTTCCTGAATACCACGATTCTGCTTCTCAGTATAGGGTCCTATGTGTGCTAAAACAAAATAAATGGGGGAAGGGGGTGTGTTTAAGAAAGTCTGGAAGGATAGGAATGAGAATATTAATTGAGGCATTATCATAGGAATACATTTTTTAAAAAAACTTAACACACTGCTGTTTTTCATTTCAGTTAGATAAATTTGCTGTGTAATATTAGAGATCATTCCCCCAGTTCTACACAGTACCCATGCTTATGAGGAGGTTTAAGAACAAACATCACTCTTTCAGACGGTGGGACTAATTTTGACAAAGGGTTGAGAAGGATCGGCTCTGGTTTTTTTCAGTTTCAAGTCTACCACTGAGGAAGTCTCTTCAGTGGTCTTTCTAAATAGTTCAAATAATATTTAAAATTCTCCACATGTTGAAGGTATATATAAAAGTATAAAGGGCCCAGGGACACCTTTAATACTATGGAATGATCCCTTGGCATCCTTTGAATTTAAAATAACTAATTTTTTTCCTTTTCTTGACTGTTGTAAGAAAAGAAAAAAGTGGGGGGGGGTGATGTGGAGCGCTTGCAGAACAGTCTTGGTTGTATTAAAAACCGACATTCTTTATGCCGTTTCATTTAGAAGCTGTTTCCACATCAGCTTCTCCAGGGGCCCAGGGGTTGCCATACCTTCTGCCACGCTGAGTCCTGCTTCCCTACCTCCTGGCCCCAAGGCCTGCCTTTTCCTGAAATGCTCCTCCTTGGGGCTGCGCTAGGAAACGGTTTCTCCTGCTAGAGCAGCTCAAAGAGTGAAGGTAGCCAGGAGTCAACAGTGCTTTAAAACACACCTCAGAATGGCAGCACCCTCCTCTGCGTCCATCCCCAGGCCAGACCTCTGCGTGACCTACCTCAGTTGGCACTCACATTGGCCTATCAGGTGTGATTTTCTTTTTTTTAATTGAAGTGTAGTTGATTTACAGTGTTGTGTTAATTATTGGTGTACAGCAAAGCGATTCAGTTATATATACATTCTTTTCCATTATGGTTTATCATAGGATATTGAATATAGTTCTCTGTGCTATACAGGACCTTGTTGTTTGTGCATTCTATGTATAAAAGCTTACATCTGGGCTTCCCTGGTGGCGCAGTGGTTGAGAGTCGGTCTGCCGATGCAGGGGACATGGGTTTGTGCCCCGGTCTGGGAAGATCCCACATGCCGCGGAGCGGCTGAGCCCGTGAGCCGTGGCCGCTGGGCCTGCGCATCCGGAGCCTGTGCTCCGCAACGGGAGAGGCCACAACAGTGAGGGGCCTGCGTACTGCCAAAAAAAAAAAAGCTTACATCCGCTAACCCCAACCTGCCACTCCATCCCTCCCCCAATGCCCTCCCCCTTGGCAACCACCAGTCTCTTCTCTATGTCCAAGATTCTGTTTCATAGGTTCGTTTGTGTCATATTTTAGATTCCACATATAAGTGATATCATATGGTATTTGTCTTTCTCTTTCTGACTTACTTCACTTGGTATGATAATCTCCAGTTGCATCCATGTTGCTGCAAATGGCATTATTTCATTCTTTTTTATGACTGAATAGTAGTAATCCATTGTATATATGTACCATATCTTCTTTATCCATCTATTGATAGACACTTAGGTTGTTTCCATGTTTTGGCTATTGTGAATAGTGCTGCTATGAACATAGAGGTGCATGTTTCTTTTTGAATTATAGTTTTGTCCAGATATATGGCCAGGAATAGGATTGCTGGATCATATGGTAATTCTATTTTTAGTTTTCTCAGGATTCTCCACACCATTTTCCATAGTGGCTGCAGCAACTTACATTCCCACCAACAATGTAGGAGGGTTCCCTTTCTCCACATCCTCTCTGGCATTTGTTACTTGTAGAATTTTTAACGATGGCCATTCTGACTGGTGTGAGTTGGTACCTCATTGTAGTCTTGATTTGCATTTCTCTAATAATTGGTGATGTTGAGCATCTTTTCAAGTGCCTTTTGGTTATGTGTTTCTTCTTTGGAGAAATGTCTGTTTAGGTCTTCTGCCCATTTTTGGATTGGGTTTTTTTGTTATTGAGTTGTATTAGCTGTTTGTGTATTTTGGAAATTAAGCCCTTATTGGTCACATTGTTTGCAAATATTTTCTCCCATACTCTAAGTTGTCTTTTTGGGTTTTTTTATGGTTTCCTTTGCTGTGCAAAAGCTTCTAAGTTTGATTAGGTCCCATTTGTTTATTTTTATTTCTATTGCCTTGGGAGACTGATCTAAGAAAACATTGGTATGATTTATGTCGGAGAATGTTTTGCCTATGTTCACGACTAGAAGTTTTATGGTGTCATGTCTTATGTTTAAGTCCTTAAGCCATTTTAAGTTTACTTTGTGGAAAAAATATGGAATGCTTCATGAATTTGCGTGTCATCCTTGCTCGGGGGCCATGCTAATCTCTGTATCGGTCCAGTTTTAGTATATGTGCTGCCGAAGCGAGCACCGGGTAGGTGTGATTATCCCAAGTTTTTAGAACATGAAGTTGATATTCAGAGAGCTTTGATGACATGCCCAAGGTCCCACAACCACAATTTAAATAAAAATTTGGTTTCAAAACATGCATTTTCCTCTTGACACTGTCCTGACTTGTGGTGATTTACTCAACTGAGTTGCTTTGCTTTCTTTGGCTTTTTTTTTTTAAGTTGGGGAGTAAGGGGTAGGGAGTTTGGGCACAAGGGAGCATGATTTTTTTTTAAGTAAAAATGATTTTTTAATTTTATAAACATGAATGCATCTTAGTGTTTCTAGAAGGTAGGTTAACTAGATAAATTTCAGGGTTTAAAGACACACACACACACACACACACACACCTTCTCTTAATGGTTTATAAATGATTCTAAGGACTGTACTGATTGAAAGATTATGGTGCCCTGACTTGGACAGTCCAAAACCCCTTCTACACAGTCATGAATGACACACAATGATAGCATCAGTAGAACAAAATATATGGCATTTATTAAACATGTGACATAGGTTATAATATCAAAGTAGAGCATGCATGAACAAATCACTCATTCCTTCAGCAAAAACACCAATTGAGGGCCTCCCTGGTGGCGCAGTGGTTGAGAGTCCGCCTGCCGATGCAGGGGATACGGGTTCGTGCCCCGGTCTGGGAGGATCCCATATGCCGCGGAGCGGCTGGGCCCGTGAGCCATGGCCGCTGAGCCTGCGCATCCGGAGCCTGTGCTCCGCAACGGGAGAGGCCACAACAGTGAGAGGCCCGCGTACGGCAAAAAAAAAAAAAAAAAAAAAAAAAAAAAACACCAATTGATATTGAAAACATTAAGTGATTAAATTTCCACAACACACAAAATTCTCTTTCAGTTAAAGTGAGAAAGAAAGAAAAAATAAATCACAGGTTGAATAAATACAGTGATTTCAGCTGGCCCCATAAAGGCATAAGGCACAAAGTAAACCAAGGGGTTAGCACGTCAGAATGAAGCGTGTCTGCCCACACGAGGACCAGCTGCAGCCGAGGCTCCCACACCCCTGCACAGGTCCTTGGCACCCGCCCCTTCCTTCCCAGGGTCACATTTCCCCATGTGCCTGCACTCCTGTGGACAGGCTTCCCTGTAACAGAGAAACACCGCCTCTAATACTTCTACGGGTAAATAAAACCTTCATGCTGTAACAAATGATCCTGGCAATAAGTAACATGAAATTTCAAGTTAATGCCTTGTTTCCTCCCAGCCGAAGTCTAGTAAAACAGAAAATAGTGAGGGAATTCTCCTGATAGGACTCAGTGTCCGCATGGAAAGCTAATGACGGCCCAGTACAGCAGGGTACATACACTGGTTGGGTGTTTGAAATATGACTTGAAACCTCTCTCTCCTGCCTTCCCCCTCCCCCTCCACTTTCCTTCATGTTTAAGAAGTGGATCAGAACCTCAGCAGTTTCCACTGCAGCTTAAACAGCGTATAGGACAAAGCAACAGTCACCCTTTCCAGACTTCACGCCACAGGGTTCCAGGGCCTTTGTCCATCAGTGAAAAGTGCACGTCTCCAAGTGCTTAAGTCAGAGTTTTCTTCATGGTTAACTCCAGGACTCGTGTGTATGGGGTATAATTCCTGGAAGGCACTGCGATCTCACGAGTCCTACCTGTTTGGCTGAGAAATGAGAAAACGCAGTCAGGAATATGAAACAAAACTTACCATATGCTTCATGTGGTAAGATAACTCTAGGAAATCCTTTTCAACACTTAAAAATAGACTGTAGTAATGTAGTTGAATATTTCATTTAAATATTATGAGGGAGAGAAAACCGTAATTCAAAAAGAGTCATGTACCACAATGTTCATTGCAGCTCTATTTACAATAGCCAGGACATAGAAGCAACCTAAGTGTCCATCAACAAATGAATGGATAAAGAAGGTGTGGCACATATATACAATGGAATATTACTCAGCCATAAAAAGAAACAAAATTGAGTTATTTGTAGTGAGGTGGATAGACCTAGAGTCTGTCATACAGAGTGAAGTAAGTCAGAAAAACAAATACTATATGCTAACATATATATATATATAGAATCTAAAAAAAAAAGATTCTGAAGAACCTAGAGGCAGGACAGGAATAAAAACGCAAATGTAGAGAATGGACTTGACACGGGGAGGGGGAAAGGTAAGCTGGGATGAAGTGAGAGAGTGGCATGGACATATATACACTACCAAATGTAAAATAGATAGCTGGTGGGAAGCAGCTGCATAGCACAGGGAGATCAGCTCGGTGCTTTGTGACCACCTAGAGGGGTGGGATAAGGAGGGTGGGAGGGAGACGCAAGAGGGAGGCGATATGGGGATATATGTATATATGTAGCTGATTCACTTTGTTATAAAGCAGAAACTAACACACCATTGTAAAGCAATTATACTCCAATAAAAAAAAAAGTACATTAGTGGTTGCCAGGGCCTAGGAGAAAGGGGGGATGGAGTTTGACTGCTAAGGGGTACAGGGTTTCTTTTTGGGGTGAGGGAAATTTTCTAAAATTAGATAAGTGGTGCGGGTTGCACAACTTTGTAAATATACTAAAAACTATTGAATTGCACATTTTAAAAGGATGAATTCTATGCTATGTGAATTACATCTCAGTAAAACTTATTTAAAAAAGAAGAATATGAGGGACCATTATTTTTAGCAATTTCTTTAAAAAGTTTTATTGGAGTGTAGTTGATTTGCAATGTTGTGTTAGTTTCAGGTGTACAGCAGAGTGATTCAGTTATACATATATTAATTCTTTTTCAGATTCTTTTCTCATATAGGTTATCACAGAATATTGAGTACAGTTCCCTGGGCTATACAGTAGGTCCTTGTTGGTTATTTATCTTATATATAGTAGTGTATGTATGTTAATCCCAAGTTCCTGATTTATCCCTCCTGCCCACATTTCCCCTTTGATAACCATAAGTTTTCAATATCTGTAAGTCTGTTTCTGTTTTGTAAATAAGTTCATCTGTATCATTTTCAAAAACTAGATTCCACATGAGTCATACCATATGATATTTGTCTTTCTCACTTAGTGTGATCATCTCTAGGTTCATCCATGTTGCTGCAAATGGCATTATTTCGTTCTTTTTTATGGCTGAGTAATATTCCATTGTATATATGTACCACATCTTCTTTATCCATTCCTCTGTCAATGGACATTTAGGTTGCTTCCATGTCTAGGCTGTTGTAAATAGTGCTGTAATGAACACCGGAGTGCATGAATATTTTCTAATTGTGGCTTTCTCCAGATATATGCCAAGGAGTGGGATTGCTGGATCATATGGTAGTTCTATTTTTAGTTTTTTAAGGAACCTCCATACTGTTCTCCATAGTGGTTGTACCAATTTACATTCCCACCAACAGTGTAGGAGGGTTCCCTTTTCTCCACACCCTCTCCAGCACTTACTGTTTGTAGACTTTTTGATGATGGCCATTCTGACCGGTGGTAGGTGATACCTCACTGTAGTTTTGATTTGCATATCTCTGATAATTAGTGATGTTGAGCATCTTTTCATGTGCTTTTTGGCCATCTGTATGTCTCCTTTGGAGAAATGTCTATTTAGGTCTTCTGCCCATTTTTGGATTGGGTTGTCTGGTTTTTGTTGTTTTTTGACATAGAGCTGCATGAGCTGTTTGTATATTTTGGAAATTAATCCCTTGTCAGTCACTTTGTTTGCAAATATTTTCTCCCATTTTGTGGGTTGTCTTTTCGTTTCATTTATGGTTTCCTTTGCTGTGCAGAAGCTTTTAAATTTAATTCGGTCTCATTTGTTTATTTTTGTGTTTTTTTTTTTATTTTATTTTTTTATTGAAGTATAGCTGATTTACAATATGGTGCCAATCTCTGCTGTACAGCAAAAGTGACTCAGTTATACACATACAGGCATTCTTTTTTTATATTCTTTTCCATTATGGTTTATCATAGGAGATTGGATATAGTTCCCTGTGTTATATACATTAGGACTTTGTTTATCCATCCCTATCTATAATAGTTTACATCTGCTAATCCCAAACTCCCAGTCCTTCCCTCCCCCAACACCCTCCCCCTTGGCAACCGCAAGTCTGTTCTCTATGTCTGTGAATCTGTTTCTGTTTTGTAGATAGGTTCATTTGTGCCATATTTTAGATTCCACATATCAGTGATATCATATGGTATTTGTCTTTCTCTTTCTGACTTACTTCACTTAGTATGATAATCTCTAGTTGCATCCATCTTGCTGCAAATGGCATTATTTCGTTCTTTTTTTATGGCTGAGTAGTACTCCATTGTATATATGTACCACATCTTCTTTATCCATTCATCTGTTCGTGGACATTATGTTGTTTCCATGTTTTGGCTATTGTGAACAGTGCTGCTATGAACATAGGGGCGCATGTATCTTTTTGAATTACAGTTTTGTCCAGGTATATTCCCAGGAGTGGGACTGTTAGATCATATGGTAATTCTACTTTTAGTTTTCTGAGGAATCTCCGTACTGTCTTCCATAGTGGCTGTACCAACTTACATTCCCACCAGCAGTGTAGGAGGGTTCCCTTTTCTCCACATCCTCTCCAGCATTTATTTGTAGACTTTTTAATGATTGCCATTCTGACTGGTGTGAGTTGGTACCTCATTGTAGTTTTGATTTGCACTTCTCTAATAGTTAGTGATGTTGAGCATCTTTTCATGTGTCTACTGGCCATCGTACGTCTTCTTTGGAGAAATGTCTATTAAGGTCTTTGGCCCATTTTTCGATTGGGTTGTTTGTTTTTTTGTTGTTGAGTTGTATACGCTGTTTGTATATTTTGGAGACTAAGCCCTTGTCTATTGCATCATTTGCAAATATTTTCTTCCATTCTGTAGGTTGTCTTTTCATTTTTATATGGGTTCCTTTGCTGTGCAAAAGCTTCTAAGTTTGATATGGTCCCGTTTGTTTATTTTTATTTCTATTGCCTTGGGAGACTGACCTAAGAAAACATTGGTCTGATTTATGTCGGAGAATAAATTCTAGAAGTTTTAGAAGTTTTATGGTGTCATGTTTTATGTTAAAGTCTTTAAGCCATTTTGAGTTTATTTCTTTGCATGGTGTGAGGGTGTGTTCTAACTTCATGGACTTACATGCAGCTCTCCAACTTTCCCAGCACCACATGTCAAAGAGACTTTTTCCTATTTTATATTCTTGCCTCCTTTGTTGAAGATTAATTGACTGTAGGTGTCTAGGTTTATTTCTGGGCTCTCTATTCTGTTCCATTGATCCATATGTCTGTTTTTGTACCAATACCACACTGTTTTGATTACTGTAGCTCTAGTATTGTTTGAAGTCTGGGAGAGGTATGCCTCCTTTTTTTTTTTTTTTTTTTTTTTTTTTGCTCAGGATTGCTTTGGCAATTCTGGATCTTTTATGGTTCCATATAAATTTTTGATTGTTCTATTTCTGTGAAAAATGTCATGGGTATTTTGATAGGGATCACATTAAATCTGTAGATTGCTTTGGGCAGTATTGCCATTTTAACAATATTAATTCTTCCAATCCAAGAGTATGGGGTATCTTTCCATTTCTTTGGATCCTCTTTAATTTATTAATGTTTTATAGTTGATAGCATTTAAGTCTTTCACCTCCTTGGTCAGGTTTATTCTGAAGTATTTTTTTTTTGGTAGTATTTTAAAAGGTACTGTTTTTTTACATTCCCTTTCTGATACTTCATTGTTAGTGTAAAGAAATGCAACTGATTTTTGGATGTTAATCTTGTATTTTGCTACTTTGCTTAATTCATTTATTAGATCTAGTGATTTTTGTGTGGAGTCCTTAGGGTTTTCTATATATAGTATCATGTCATCTGCAAACAGTGACAATTTCACCTCTTCTAATTTGGATACCTTTTTTTTTTTTCTTGTCTGATTGCTGTGGCTAGGACTTCCAATACTATGTTGAATAGAAGTGGTGAGAGTGGGCATCCTTGTCTTGTTCCTGAATTTAGTAGGAAGGCTTTTAGCTTTTCACTGTTGAGTATTATATTGGCTGTGGGTTTGTCATAAATGGCTTTTATTATGTTGAGATATATGTTCCCTAGGAGGTGGATCCAAAAACTTTTTGCTGCGATTTATGTTCAAAGAGTGTTGCCTATGTTTTCCTCTAAGAGTTTTATAGTGTCTGGCCTTACATTTAGGTCTTCGATCCATTTTGAGTTTATTTTTGTGTATGGTGTTAAAGAATGATCTAATTTCATTCCTTCACATGTAGCTGTCCAGTTCTCCCAGCACCACTTATTGAATCCATTGTATATTCTTGCCTCCTTTGTCATAGATTGACCATATGTGCATGGGTTTATTTCTGGGCTTTCTATCCTGTTCCATTGATCTATATTTCTGTTTTTGCACCAGTACCATACTGTTTTGATTACTGTAGCTTTGCAGTATAGTCTGAAGTCAAGGATCCTTATTCCTCCAGCTCCATTTTTCTTTCTCAGGATTGCTTTGGCTATTTGGAGTCTTTTGTATTTCCATGCAAATTTAAAATTTTTTTGATCTAGCTCTGTGAAAAATGCCATTGGTAATTTGATAGGGATGGCATTGAATCTGTAGGTTGCTTTGGGTAGTATAGTCATTTTGATAATATCAATTCTTCCAATCCAACAACATGGTATATCTTATGTGTTTGTGTCATCTTCTGTTTCTTTCATCAGCATCTTACAGTTTTAAGAGTACAGGTCTTTGGTCTCCTTAGGCAGGTTTATTTCATTTTTTTTTCTTTTTTGATATGATGGTAAATGAGATTGTTTCCTTAACACATTTTTGACTGGAGGCGTATTACGGCCACAGGTGTTAGTTTCTATAAAAATCCCCTGGTCGATAATGTGTTAAATTCTCTTTTCCGATCTTTTGTTGTTAGTGTATAGGAATGCAAGAGATTTCTGTGTATTAATTTTGTATCCTGAAACTTTACCAGATTCATTGATGATCTCTAGTAATTTTCTGGTGGCATCTTTAGGATTTTCTATATATAGTATCATGTCATCTGCAAACAGTGACAGTTTTACTTCTTTTCCAATTTGGATTCCTTTTATTTCTTTTTCTTCTCTGACTGCCATGGCTAGAACTTCCAAAACCATACTGAATAAAAGTGGCAAGAGTGGACATCCTTGCTTTGTTCCTGATCTCAGAGGGGACTTTGCACCATTGAGAATGATGTTAGCCCTGGGTTTGTCATATATGGCCTTTATTATGTTGAGGTAGGTTCCCTCTGTGCCCAGTTTCTGGAAAGTTTTTATCGTAAATGGGTGTTGAATCAAAAGCTTTTTCTGCATCTATTGAAATGATCATATGGTTTTTATTCTTCATTTTGTTAATGTGGTGTATCACACTGACTGATTTGCGGATATTGAGGAATCCTTGCATCACTGGGATAAACCCCACTTGATGATGGTGTATGATTCTTTTAATGTGTTGTTGGATTCGGCTTACTAGTATTTTGTTGACAGTTTTTGCATTTATGTTCATCAGTGATATTGGCGTATAATTTTCTTTTTTTGTCTGGTTTTGGTTTCAGGGTGATGGTGGCCTCATAGAATGAGCTTGGCAGTGTTCCTTCCTCTACAGTTTTTTGGAAGAGTTTCAGAAGGATAGGTGTTAGCTCTTCTCTAAGTATTTGATAGAATTTGCCTGTGAAGCCATAGTTTCAGTACTTGTGACTGGTCTGTATTTTCTGTTTCTTCCTGGTTCAGTTTTGGAAGGTTGTATCTTTCTAAGAACTTGTCCATTTTTTCTAGGGTGTCCATTTTATTGGCATATAGCTGTTTGTAGTAGTCTCTTATGATCCTTTGTATGTCTCTTATGATCTCTTTGTATTCTTTCCATGGTGTCTGTTGTAACTTCTCCTTTTTCATTTCTAATTTTATTGATTTGAGCCCTCTCCCTTTTTTACTTGATGACTCTGGCTAAAGGTTTATCAATTTTGTTTATCTTTTCAAAGAACCAGCTTTTAGTTTCATTGATCTTTTCTATTGTTTTCTTCATCTCCATTTATTTCTGCTCTGATCTTTATGATTTCTTTCCTTCTACTAACTTTGGGTTTTCTTTGTTCTTTCTGTAGTTGCTTTAGGTATAAGGTTAGGTTGTTTGAGATTTTTCTTATTTCCTAAGTTAAGAAGATTGTGTTGCTATAAACTTCCCTCTTAGAACCCCTTTTGTTGTATCCCATAGGTTTTGGGTAGTTGTGTTTTCATTGTACTTTGTCTGTAGGTATTTTTGATTTCTTCAGTGATCCATTGGTTGTTTAGTAACATTGTTTAGCCTTCATGTGTTTGTGTTTTTTATGTTTTTTTCCCTGTAGTTTATTTCTAATCTCATAGAGTTGTGGTTGGAAAAGATGCTTGATATGATTTCATTTTCTTAAATTTACTGAGGCTTGCTTTGTGGCCCAGCATGTGATCAGTCCCAGAGAATGTTCCATGTCCACTTAAGAAAGTGTATTCTGCTGCTTTTGGATGGATGTCCTATAAATATCAATTAAGTCTATCTGGTCTGTTGTGTCATTTAAAGCTTGTGTTTCCTTATTGATTTTCTGTCTGGATGATCTGTCCACTGATGAAAGTTGGGTGTGAAAGTCCCCCACTATTATTGTGGTACTGTCGATTTCTCCTTTTATGGCTGTATTTCCCTTATATATTGAGGTTCTTGCCTTATATATTGAGGTGCTCCTGTGTTGTGTGCATATATATTTACAATTATGTCTTCCTCTTGGATTGGTCCCTTGATCATTATGGCCTTCCCCCAGAGCTCCTGTAGGTGGTGCCCTGTTGCCTGGGAGTGCTGACAGGGAAAGAAGCTCTTATGGTGGTCCCACCCTCTCCCCATGTGTCCCCCAATAATGGCACTTTGCCTCTCTGGCAGGCCCAGGCTTCTTCCAAATACACCCTCAGTTGCCACAGTCCAGCCTCTTCAGGCTGTTTCTACACAGCCAACCCTGGTCCTCTCCCTGGGTCTGACCTCCAGAGCCTGAGCTATAGCACCCAGCCCCTGCCCACACTGACAGACGAGTGTCTCAGGCTGGGGAGCACAGGGTGGCAGCGCCAACCTTCTGTGCTGGTTACTCTCTCTTTTGCCTCCCACAAACCGGTTACTGTGCTCTCCTCCTAGGCTCTGAAGCTCCCCCTCCATCCAGGCTGGTCTCCCTGCTGTGAGGAACAGGTGTGGGAACCTTTCCTTCTTCACAGCTGCCTCCCTGGATGCAGGCCCCATCCCGATGCCTTCTTTTTCTTTTTCCTATTGTCCTACTTGGTTATGTGGAGGTTTTCTTGCCCTTTCAGAAGTCTGAGGTCTTCTTTCATTATTTAGTAGATGTTTGTGACTCGTTCCACTTGTAGATGTATTTGTAATGTTTTTGTGGGAGAAGGTGAGTTCCACGTCCTACTCCTCCACCATCTTGATCCCCGTACCTGGAGCCAGCCATTATTTTTAGCAACTTTTAAAGGTTATACTAGGTAGCCATGATTCAGAAAAATAAAAAAAAATATGCATTCAAGGAACTCACAATTAGGCAGGAAAGATATGTATTTAAATAGTTGCAATGTGTTAGGTAATACATAAAGACATAAAAAGCTATACTGGATACTCTGCATTTGCCTGTTCAGATCCATCCCCCTTTCTCCACCCCACCATATGCCCTGGGAAGCTTACCTGAAGGTCAGCATCAGTGGGTCCCCTCAGCCTTTACCTTCCAGTTGGTTTGGACCAATTGGGAGATCAAGGGATGAGAGAATGGAGGACAGGGAGGCCAGGACATCTGTTCCCTCTGCTCAGTCTGCAGCTTGGTAGTTGGCTACATTCCTCTAGCAAAGGCCATGCTCCAGCTTACCCCTTCATCTCTTCTACCAGCTTTCTCTCCCCACCTCTTTAGGCCCAGGCTGGAAATAGCTCCAGAGCAAGCCAGTGTCCATTTTTTATTTCCCTAAAAGCTGCCCTCAAATTTTTACACAGTCCCTTCATTTAAGCCTCTTCTGTTTCCCTTTCTGCCAGGACCCTGAGCAATACAAGAGTGAACATATTATGAGCAAAGTGATGGTAGAACAAGTTAGCTTCACTGGGAGGAAATTGGCCCAGGGAAGGTGACTCCTGAAGGATGCCTAGGCATTCCTCAAGTGGGTGAGGAGGAGATGGGAATTCCAGGCAGATGGACAATACAGGCAAAGGCAAAGAAGGGTGAACACAGAGGCCATGGTGTGGAAAGGAGACACGCTTGGCAGGACTGGAGCAAGAGTTCATGATGAAGTGGCAGAAGATGAGGTCGGGGCGGGGAAGCAGGGCCCTGTGTGCCCTGCTAAGGGGTTCAGAAGGGGACAGCGAGCCACTAAAGGTTTTTACGGAGGGGCAGGATATGCTTCTATTTTTAATCTAGCAAGATCCCTTGGCACCGCTGAGGGTTGGTTGATTGCAGAGGCGTTAGTCTGGAAGCAGGAGGTTAATTAGGAGAGTTTTGCTATTTAGGAGGTGAGAGAGACCATGAGAACTCAAACTCTGAAAGTAGCACTGTAGGTGAAGTAGCATGGAAAGGTTGAGATGATATTTGGGAGGCAGAATTAATGAGATTTGGTGACTAAGATGGAGAAAATATCCCATTTCTTTTTCTGCCTAGACACATAACTACCTTTCCCAGCCTCCCTTGCAGTTTGGTAGGCCACATGACTATAATGGGCAGAAATGATTTATATTACTTTCAGGTTCAGCCCATATCCATTTTGCAGTCACAGATATTTTCCTAAAAGGACAATCAGAGCATATTACTGTTCTCTTTTTTTTTAATAAATTTTTTTTTTATTTTTGGCTGCGTTGGGTCTTCATTGCTGCACGCAGGCCTTCTCTAGCTGTGGTGAGCGGGGGCTGCTCTTCGTTGCAGTGCACGGGCTTCTCACTGCGGTGGCTTCTCTTGTGGAGCATGGGCTCTAGGCGCGTGGGCTTCAGTAGTTGTGGCTCATGGGCTCTAGAGCACAGGCGCAGTAGTTGTGGCACACAGGTTTAGTTGCTCTGCGGCATGTGGGATCTTCCCGGACCAGGGCTCGAACCCGTGTCCCCTGCATTGGCAGGCAGATTCTTAACCACTGTGCCACCAGGGAAGTCCATATTACTGTTCTTAAAACTCTTCAAAGTCTCCCCCTTGCTTCCTGGATGGAGTCTAAACTCCTCTGCAGGGTGTAAAGGCCTCCACTTTCTACTGTTATATCTCCTGCCTGGCCTTGCTAAGAAACACGGCTCTCATTTACACACTGCTTCACAGCTCTGCCATCCTCAGCTGTCCCCTCTGCCTTAAATGCTTCCCTCACCAAGTCGATCTGATGAATTCCTGCCTATATTCCAAAATTCAAACCAAACACTGCCTCCTCTGTGACAGTCTCCCCAGTTCGCTGCAGCAGTGATAGAAACTATCATTCCTTTCTCCTCTGTGTGCTCTGTTTCCTTGAGTAGCACTGCTCAATTTTATGCTTACACAAGGTTCACTTTTGCTAAACTTTTCCATCAGTAATACCTCCCATTACCCTGCAGTGATTTTCAACTATGGTTGGGAGACAACTTCTTAATAGGGTGTATTAGAAGCTTGGGGGGAATGTTAAACTTCACGTGTCTCTCCCCAAGAGATTCAGTATTTCTTCCATGCTCTCCTCCCCTTGAAAATGACTGTCACAGAGGCTTGTGACACACTACTGAAAGCATCTCATTGCACCCACTGGTCTATATACATCCTCTGCTAGTTATAATTTCATGAAGCGCGAAAACCATATCTTGCTTATCTTCATGACCTCAGCAGCTCACTCAGGCCAGGCACAGAGCTATCACTACACAGATGGATGACATAGGGAACCAGAGGACGGATTTCAAGGAGTGAGTGGTCAGAGTGTCACCTTCACCTGGCACAGAGAGGAATCTGCAAGATCTGGCAATTCAGGGGTCTCCAGTGACCTGACCAGGTAATTTAGTGGAGTGCCAGGGGCAGGAGCCAGATGGCAATTTGTGCCAACTCCTGTGAAAATTCCACAGAACAGAAATAGTCTCTGGTGACAATATCCTAAAAGCCCATAAAATTCAGAAATATTTATAAAGATGAACCCTCTGGTTTCAAAAACAGGCTCTCATATCCCCCCTTTCAAAAAGAAGTGAGGTATTTTATTTAGTTGATCACTAGGAAACAACAGGTTTTCAAGAACACAAATAATTTCAACCCCAGAATGAAAATTCAGCCTTTTTCTTTAACACATTAAGGCTACTGTTAACCTTTTATTAATCCATAAAGGGGCAGTTCCCTTGGGGGAAACAATATAAAGCTTTGACAAAAAGCTACTTTGTGTTTTGGTTTTTACAACAGAAATATGAAAACGTAGGCATTTTAAAGCACTTACTATGCACTGGGCACTTAGACAACAGGGAATATTTTTCACTAAATTGTACCTATTAAGACATAATTTATGAGTTCGCTGGGAACTGAGTTTCACTAAGGGGCAAGAGAAAGAAGTCTCTTTTTTTTTTTTTTTGGTGTTCAATATTTGTTTTCCACTTTTCTCTTTAAATGAAGGCTAGCTGACCTAAAATTGCTCTCAATGGCTTTGATTAATATATATTGAACTTTTCAAATCAAACTCAAGTTTCTCTTTTTTTTTTTTTTTTTTCCTTTTTGCGGTATGTGGGCCTCTCACTGTTGTGGCCTCTCCCGTTGCGGAGCACAGGCTCCGGATGCGCAGGCCCAGCGGCCATGGCTCACGGGCCCAGCCGCTCCGTGGCACATGGGATCCTCCCAGACCGGGGCACGAACCCGTATCCCCTGCATCGGCAGGCGGACTCTCAACCACTGCGCCACCAGGGAGGCCCAAGTTTCTCTTTTAAATAGGTTTAAAAGCCCCTGAAATCATGGTTGAGTGCCTTCACACCTCTTCCCTCTCTCCTTGCTTTCCAGAAATCTATGCAACACAAAGATGAGATGAAGGAGGGGGAGAATTTGAGAAGAAACTGGAGGCAGGGATGGGACTGAGTAGCTTAGAACACTGGTCTCCAGGAGGCTGGTGCAGTGGGAGTGGAGAGGTGTGAAGCAAGTCACGAAGGAAAAAGCCAGCCCCGTACGAGTGAGTGATTCCAGGACAAAGCAATTCATGGCTCAAAGGTGACTGCAGAATACTGAGCTTAGGCAACAGGAGCAGTGGTGGCGGCATCAACAGAAATATGCAAACGTGGTCCCTACACTGGGCCATTTATGCCTGTATCTTTTTTTTTTTTTTGCAGTACGCGGGCCTCTCACTGTTGTGGCCTCTCCCGCCGTAGAGCACAGGCTCCGGACGTGCAGGCTCAGCAGCCATGGCTCACGGGCCCAGCCGCTCCGCGGCATGTGGGATCCTCCCAGACCGGGGCACGAACCCGCGTCCCCTGCATCGGCAGGCGGACTCTCAACCACTGCGCCACCAGGGAAGCCCCTTATGCCTGTATCTTAATCATCTCAGAAGTTTCAGGAGGAATTACTATCAAAATCTATCTATCTTCCCATTCTTGGTAAGGAAATAGATTCAAAGGGGTTAGAGATTTGTCCAAAGCTATAGATCTAGCAAGAGGCAGATCCAGGACCCAGACCCAGGTCTAATTTCCAAGCCACTACTCTTAACCACAACTAGAGGATCTAACTTTGATGGGAAAAAACGATGTATTCAGCTATGGATAGGGTGGGTATGAAGATCAAGTGGGGCCCAGCAGGCGGCCGGGAATGAGGACTTGTATGCAAGAGAGAGGTCTGAACAGCGCAGCCACAGGGAAGAAAGAGGTAACTCCATGAGACTGGATGCCATCTTTGCAGGAACGAGTGTTGCCAAGATAGAACCCTTAGGAGCACCCATGGTGGGGATCTGGGGGCAGAAAGAGGAGCCATCCAAGAAGATGGAGGACAGGCCAGGGAAGTAGGGAAAGAACCAGGAGAGGAGAGTCCCACAGGAAGCAGATATTCTTCTGCTTAGGAAGAACCATCAAATCTACAGAGAGATGGCTCCATTCAACAAATATTGATTGAGGGCCTGCCTGGTGTGAGGCCCTGCTCTTAGTCCCAGGAAGACTGCAGTTAGATGTAAATCCCTGCCCTCATGGAGCTTACATTCTAGTGAGGAGAGAGAGAATAAACACTAAGAAGCAAAATGTAAGCAAGAATTGCCTCTTTCGAGTCCTTTCTCACTTGGTGTGGACCTTTCATTCATTCTGCCAGTGGATGTTTATTGAGCATCAGGAAAATGCTAGAGTAGGGGATGGGAGCCTAGGGTTCCTGTCCACAGGAGTGCACAGTGCTGGCAGGGACAGGGAAAGTGGTCAGGGGAGGGGACAGGGTAATACAAGGGGCTTAATGGCTCTATAAGAAAAGGCTGATTTCAATTTTTTTCAGGAGCACATAAAAATAGAGCAGCTCTAATTGTAAGTCAAATGCTATTAGCAGTAGCATAGCATGTAAGACTTGCAGGTATACGGAGAAATGGGTTGTAGGTGCCATACTGCTTTACAGCAGTACTGGGCTTTGTGCCCAGTGCCTGGAACACACTGGGATGCCTCTGATGTCACAGCTGACAGAGACCTCATCAATCACTGGGGCTTCCAGAGTTTTACACAGTGTCCAGAGGGTTCCAAACGACTAACAAACAGTTCAATTGAAGAGCTCGATACATACTGAAGCACTACCCACTTGATTAAGCTAGCAATCCATTTAATAAAATCACTTAACAGCCACCAAAATAAATAAGTTAATGTCATAGCACACTCAAATTTACTTATATTTGATACAGTGTCTGGAACAGGATAGAAAGCCCAGAAATAAACCCACACACCTATGGTCAACTAACCTATGAAAAGGAAGCAAGAATATATAGTGGAGAAAAAGACACTCTCTTCAGTAAGTGGTGCTGGGAAAACTGGACAGCTACATGTAAAAGAATGAAATTAGAACATTCTCTAACACCATACACAAAAATAAACCCAAAATGGATCAAAGACCTAAATGTAAGACCGGACACTATAAAATTCTTAGAGGAAAACACAGGCAGAACACTCTTTGACATAAATCATAAATCATAAATCACAGCAATATCTTTTTGGATCTACCTCCTAGAGTAATGAAAATTTAAAAAAATAAACAAATGAGACCAAATTAAACTTAAAAGCTTCTGCACAGCAAAGGAAACCATGAACAAAATGAAAAGACAACCCACAGAATGGGAGAAAATATTTGCAAACAAAGCAACCGACAAGGGATTAATCTCCAAAATATACAAACGGCTCATGCAACGCTATGTCAAAAAAAACAACCCAATCAAAAAATGAGAAGACCTAAATAGACATTTCTCCAAAGAAGACATACAGATGGCCAAAAAGCACATGAAAAGATCACTCATGTGATCACTAATTGTCAGAGAAATGCAAATCAAAACTACAATGACATTTCACACCAGTCAGAATGGCCATCATCAAAGTTTACGAACAATAAATGCTGAAGAGAGTGTGGAGGAAAGGAAATCCTCCTACATTGTGTTGGTGGGGATGTAAATTGGTACAACCACTATGGAAAACGGTATGGACGTTCCTTAAAAAACTAAAAATAGGGCTACCATATGACCCAGCAATCCCACTCCTGGGCATATATCTGGAGAAAACCATAATTCAAAAAGATATGTGCACCCCAATGTTCATTGCAGCACTATTTACAACAGCTAAGACATGGAAGCAACCTAAATGTCCATCAACAGAGGAATGGATAAAGAAGGTATGGTACATATATACAATGTAATATTACTCAGCCATAAAAAAGAATGAAACTATGCCATTTGCAGCAACATGGATGGACCTAGAGATTTTCATACTAAGTGAAGTCAGAGAATGACAAATATATGATATCACTCATGTGGAATCTAATTTTTTAAAATGATACAGATGAACTTATTTACAAAACAAACAGACTTACAGATATTGAAAACTTATGGTTACCAAAAGGGAAATGTGGGCAGAAGGGATAAATCAGGAGCTTGGGATTAACATACACACACTACTATATGTAAGACAGATAACCAACAAGGACCTGCTGTATAGCACAGGGTACTCTACTCAATATTATGTGATAACCTGTATGAGAAGAGAATCTGAAAAAGAATGAATATATGTATATATATATATAACAATCACCTTGCTGTACACCTGAAATTAACACAACATTGTAAATCAGCTATACTCCAATAAAATTTTAAAAAAATACTTGTTCCAGTGTCTTACATGTAAAATCAGAGTTTTGATTTGGATAATAGGGATACTAGCTATTATTTATTAAGTTCCTAACTACGGTCCAGTTACCATGCTAAATGCGTTATATACATGTTTTCATTTAATCCTCTTCACAACCCTATAAGATTTGATATTGTCATCTTCATTCCCATTTTAAGGATGAAATCACAGAGGTTTAAGAGAGAATGAGTAACTTGCCCAGCAGCTGACTGGGCAGGGAACCACAGCCTGAGCCTTCCCAACTGGACTGCACTGCCAAGTTCTCTGCAGGAGAACAGGGAGCAAGAACAAAACTCATCTGCATAACTGAGGCTTAATTCATTACTTTTCTCGAGCCTGTTTTTAAAATATTCTGGAAAACACTGTGGAATCTTTTTATTAGTTAGATGCAAGTCTGAAGTCCAAGTGAGAACCAGGAATTGTATTAGAACAGACGTGACACAATTTAGCAGCTCTCTATTGAATATTTTAAAACTACAGATGTACCATACCAGGCCTCCAAAGGTATGGTTCAAATCCTGGCTGTGTGGCTTCTAGTGAATCCCTTTATCTCTCTGGGCCTCGATTTTGGTGTCTATAAAACAGGGAGATTAAACTAGATTGGGGGGTTCTAATTTGATTTTGACCACAGAGCTCTTATTCAAGCAAAATCTTACTTGGAATCTAACATAAAACACACTAAAAGCTGAGTTTGTCAGGTTGTTTTTTTTGAGGGGGGACGGTCCCCACAGGCCAGCTCCTTGCTCACCTCCTCACCCCTGGAGACCCCTCCCAGAGCCCTAGCACAGAGCATGCAGTTCCAAAAAGCACAGGTGGAAAACCACTGCCCTGAATCACCTCTCAAGATGCTGTGCTCCTCGCCACCCAGACGTGCACAGCATCTGTCACATAGTAGGCACTTCATAAATATTTGTGAGGAAACGAATGAAATATTACTCTGCCTTTTCGGAAATGTGGAGACGTAGTTTTCATTTCCTCTGCTGATTGACCCAGGTAGTTAAAGTGCTAAGATGGATCCTAGGGGAAACCAAATGTTACATTTATGGAAAAGCTGCTTTTAGATACTAAAGTGGCTTCCAAGTTCAGCATGGCCGTAAGTTAAGGGTCTGTCAGCACTTCCATTATGAAAACCGCTTTGTGGTTTCATAACTTAGCCGTAAAAGTTTGCTTCAGGCTATCCCTCGGCATACAAATCGAAACCTTGCTTTAAGCCAAAATGTGGGAATTAGAAAACAAACAATTTATTGGTTTCAGACATAGTTTTGTACCCGTCTTAACCAAATAAGATTTATTATGTAGGCAATTAGAGTGAACTAAACCACTTGGTTCTTGAAGAATAAAAAAGGAGGAAAATAGCCAAACTATTTATATTTTAAAAGTTGTGCCTGGACATGATCAATCATTCTTTTGGGTCCTATTTTTATCAATTACTTTTTCCCCTGCATTGATGAGACCTGGAGTCTATTTACACATTCTTTTTCCTTCTTTTTTTAAATAAACATTTTCTGTTAATGACATCAGAATGATAAAATAGCCTTGTTTTTACCAAAAAGCAAGCAACATAAATGAGAATAATGTCAAAAAAAAAGCTTAATCCTGCTTTTGGTAAATACTTTGAGAATGGCAAGTGGCTCATTTTAATAAACAAAAATGACATCAGTAATGAATAAAATAGGGAAGGAGATGAGACATTGTTCCTCAATGTTAGAGCTGGTTAGAGCTGAGAAGTCACCTAGTCAACTGACTTAACAGATTGAGAAACAGGCCTCAGCAAAGAGAGACCGGCCTACGCATAGCACAGGGAGATCAGCTCGGTGCTTTGTGACCGACTGGAGGGGTGGGATAGGGAGGGTGGGAGGGAGACGCAGGAGGGAGGGGATATGGGAACATATGTATATGTATAACTGATTAAATTTGTTATAAAGCAAAAAAAATAATAAAAAATAAAGATAAAAAAAAAAGAGAGACCGGCCTAAACACATCCTGCGACTACTAACCTCAAGGATGAGAACCAGGTCTTCTACAGCCCAGTCTGGCGATCAGCTCATCCCTGTTTCCCACCCATGTAACCATTCAAGGCCCGGAGCCTACATTTTTCTGACCTACTAATATCTAACATGACACACACAAATGCCCCTAGTCACATAAAAATACACCTTCCTACGCACAGTGTATGAGGCACTTTGTGACTTTGGTTACCTCAATCACAAGCTATGTACCATCAGTGTCCTTGTTATAAACTTGTTTTCTGTCCTCTTTGGGCCAAGCACAGTTTTGAGCACCTAGAGACAGTGGGTTGGTTACTGGGTCTCGCTGATTTGACTATGGAGAGACCCAGGTACTGGGCTTGTGAGCAGCTTAATAACACATGGCTCAGTCCTCTAGCTCAGAAATGCAACTGAACAAACCAGGTTATAGTTACTGTTTATCTGCTCATGACTGAAGCGGATCATGTATTTCTGAATCTGGTCCAATGCCTGACAACACTCTGTTACAGGACTGGGGAACAGACAGATTTTGTTCAAGGTTTAGAGTCTCCCTCCTCTGTTACTAAAGCACACCATTGAAAATGTCTGCCTGCATGTCTGACTTCTCTTGCAGACTGCACTCTGGGGCAGGAACCCAATCTCATTCCTCTCTCTATCATCACTGTCTGGCACAGGGAAGGTACTCAACAGATATTTGTTGAATGAACAAATGAATGAATAAATGAAGGACCAAATGCATGCATTTGCTGATAGGGTCCATCTCTCTCTGAAGTGGCTTCCCCAGGTCTCTCCTTCTCCACCCCTTGTGCCCTGCACCATCTCCCCACTCTGCAGAAGCCAGTTGGACCCCTCAGCAGCCACGACTTTTCTTTGCAGAAGTACTTTTGGGAGAAAGAATGCAATTCTGGGAATAACAGCCCAGGAAAGTATTTTCTTAAGTCAAAGGGGAATTTGAGTTGGAAAACCAGGAAATTCTTAAATACCTGGGTAGAAGATCACAGTCCACTCCAACCTCTCTGGTTTCCACTTCAGTCTTGGGCTGGGTTTCTATTAAATAGTCCAACCTGCTTTGTAGTTCATTATTCTAGAGATGAGGAAAAAAATACTTTCAGTAAAGCAATTACGTTCCCCCACAGATATGTATGATAAAACTTATATGTATTATCCGGATTTCCCCCTAGACACAGACATCTATCACAATGTATTTATTAAGCGCCTCTTACACAGTAGGAATTGAAGAAATACATTGATTGAATCCTTACAGATAGAGTGCATAGACATACGTATGTGTCCAATTTTACCTAAATGGAAACAAACAAAATATCCTACTCTGTACCATTATTTGCTGCTTTTCCCCACTCAACAATTTGTTGTGACTCTTTCCATGTTTATTAGTTTTCTTTTTATGTTAACAAATTATTTTAATGGATTCATAGCATTCCATTGTATGGATCTACATTATTTATTTAACTAGTCTCTTATTTATGGCATTTAGCTATTTATCACTTTTTTTTGCAATTATAAATAAGGTACAGCTCATGTTTTAATACTCCCTCATTAAACTATAAAATGAGTAAATCTATTAATTTAGTGGGAAACACCTCTGTAACTTAATAATTAGTATTTCATAGGTGTGGAAAATTCAGAATCCCAAACATATAAAGTGGAACAAGTTCCTTGGGATTAAAATTAGCATTCTAAATAGTTTCTTTTCAGGCCAGAGCCAAACATTACATAGGTTGATGATTAGATGCCCAGGAATTGGAAATTTGCCCTGTGGGGAAATGAAGGACAAGGGAGCAAGAGTGTTGAGGGTTTTGAAATGAAAATAGATGAAGTGTTGGACTTCCCTCATGGCACAGTGGTTAAGAATCTGCCTGCCAATGCAGGCGACACGGGTTCGAGCCCTGGTCCGGGAAGGTCCCACATGCCACGGAGCAACTAAGCCCGTGCACCACAACTACTGAGCCTGTGCTCTAGAGCCTGCATGCCACAACTACTGAAGCCCACATGCCTAGAGCCTGTGCTCTGCAACAAGAGAAGCCACCGCAATGAGAAGCCCAGAGAGTAACCCCCGCTCGCCGCAGCTAGAGAAAAGCCCGCATGCAGCAACAAAGACCCAATGCAACCAAAAACTAATTAATTAATTAATTAATTTAAAAAAAATAGATGAAGTGCTGGTGCTTAAAATCCAAAGGCCAAAAAGACACATTTTAAGAAATTCAGAGATTTTTGGATTTTTTTTAAGTTATTCTATATATTTTCTGTAATACTAGACTAAATTTTCATGAGGCAGTGACCGTAACTGTCTTTCTGGCTGTATCATCAGAGCATGCATGGTATGTAGGAGATGCAAGATAAATATTTATTGAATAAATGTATATATGCTTTTAAAATGAGCATTTGCATAACTAGAAACAAATCAAGCATTTGTCTTTTTAATTTGGAGCTGAAGCTAAGGCATTGTATTCTAAGACACTAGACAACACATGAAAGTTGAAAAGTTCTTTGGAAACAGAAGCTCATTTGTTTTGAAAGAGCTCCTGCTCTGAATGTCTGATACCAAGGTGCAAAGCAGCAGCTCTGGTACAAACTCATGTTCTGCAGGATGTAAAGGTCCAGGAATCCCTTTCGATAAATGGGAAACAGTATAAAGGAAGAATGCATTCCAGGTTCCCTAGCAGCTGACAAGCCATGACAGATCTATGGGCTCTGCATCTATCACCTGGTGCTCAGTATGGGAGAATGGTGCTGGCTAACTGCCAGGGGTTCATCACCATTTACACACACACACACACACACCTTCACCGAAAATATTTGAACTCTTTCATTCATATGGAAAGAGAAAGGCAGAAGAGGCCTGCCCATTAACAAGCTTCAGCAATCCTACTGTTTTATCCTTTCTTAAGATAGACTTTAATCATGAGGATTTCTTAAAATGCTGGGCTGAGTTCCTATAGTTAGGGGGCATAAAAGACAAGGTTAGCAAGCGTGCCCCAACTGGTATACAGTGAATAGTGGACTGGTAGCCCCAATTCCTTTGTTCTATTCCAGAGGAACTTTGTGTATGCATCAGCTATCCACTGAAGCACTGATACAAAAACTTATACTCTTAAAAATGTAATACTATCAGTTAAAACAAAAAAACCCTGAGTATGTATCAGGTAGTATGTAAAATCAGGTAGGGGGAGGATGTTGGCAGTTAAAGAAATAGGTCATGATTTGCAACCTTTGAGGAGCTCAGTCTTTTGCAGGTAGAGACACCTAAGCAGAAAATCACAGAACAAAGTCACAAGTCCCATTCCAGAGGGACCTAGAGAATATTATGGGGTGATTCAGAGGGGATGCCTAACTCAAAATGGGGAAAAGGACTGAATTGTCTGTGAAGATTTCCTGGAATTATGCAAGGGGAAGAGAGTAAGGGAAACAGAAGGGATAAGTATTCCAGAATTATGGAAACATACCAGATTGAGAACAGGCACCTGACTGCAGTATACAGGAGGGCAGGAGTTGGTTATAAAGGACTATGTATGCCATTACCAAGACTCTACACCCAATCCTATAAGACCAAGGTCAAGATTTTATTTCAAACACTTGGGCTCTTAGTGGAAATTATATTGGAAGGAAATAAAACTATAGGCAAGGAAGATCAATCAAGGAGGTCATTGCAATTTTCCAGGTAGAGTGAGAAATGTACTTCTAGTATATAGGAGTAAGCACTTAATGAATAGATCCTCCTTCAAAGAACAGCTGTCAACCTTGGACAAAAGATAACTGCTGAGGTCTTTAAAGACTCAACAAGGATGGGCAAGTTTTAGAGGGGAGGTAAAGCTTGGAGCAAATGACAAGCACTGAATGGGTTCTCTGTGATTCATTTGTTTTTGTTTGCAGCTTTGCCCGAGGGCAGTACAGTCATGGTGCTGGCAGCACAGACACAGTAAAGACTCAATGGAAAAATCATCTTTCTGGTAGAAAACCAGTCGGAGTCTACGGGATAGAAGAATAACCAGGGTTACCAAGAGTAAGGGGGAAGCCAAAAAGGAAGGGTCAGAGAAGACTGAAATTCTGAATTCTTTATATAAACTCAGTTCGAGTCCCTGGCAGACCCCTGAACCACGTATGTGTGGGGCAAAGTAAAAGAAGTATGCAGCCAAGGCTTAAAGAACTGACCTGAGATCTAAGCCATCACCCACTACATTATGGCAGGGTGCAATTGAGTCTAACCAGATTCTTTACCTTTTAAAACAATTACAAGCCTATTTTCCTTTACATCACTGATGAAGGAGTAAAAAAAAAAAAAAAAAAAAAAAAGGGCTTCCCTGGTGGCGCAGTGGTTGAGAGTCCGCCTGCCGATGCAGGGGACACGGGTTCGTGCCCCCGCCTGGGAAGATCCCACATGCCGCGGAGTGGCTGGGTCCGTGAGCCATGGCCGCTGAGCCTGCGCGTCCGGAGCCTGTGCTCCACAACGGGAGAGGCCACAACAGTGAGAGGCCCGCGTACCGCAAAAAAAAAAAAAAAAAAAACCAGAAAGAAATAGAAAACAAATGGTAACTTTAGAACAGAAAAACACAATGCCTGAAATTTAAAAATCACTAGATTGACTTAAGAAAAGAATGGATATGACAAAGGAAGGAGTCAGTAGTAAACTTGAGGACACAGGGACACATTAATAGAAATCAATCAAAATAAGATAAAGAAAATGTTGAAAATAATAAATGGAACTTCATGGAACTGTGGGACAATTTCTAAAAGCCTAAAATAGAGATGCTGGAATCACAGAAGGAAAGAAGGGAGAAACTTGAGAAAAAAATATTCAAAGAAATAATGGCTAGGAAAAAAAAAGAAAAGCACTTATATCTCCAGATTCTTGGTGGGGGTGGGGGAGAAAAGAAATAATGGCTGAAATTTTCCCATATTTGGTGAAATACATAAGTATACAAATTCAAGAATCTCAACAAACCCAGACAGAATAAACTCAAAGAGAAGCATACCTTGGCAAATCAGAGTCAAACTACCGAAAAACACAAAGAAAAACCTTGAAAGCCATCCTGTTACATATAGGGGAACGATAATTTGAATTACCAAAAGTTGCTCATCAAAAACTACGAAAGCCAGAAGGGAGTGAGTACTAAAAGAAACTGTCAACCTAGAACTCAATATATTTCAGTAATGAAGGTGAACTAGAGGCCTTACTTTCAAATAAGAAAAACTAAGTGAATTTGTCCCCAGCTGGCCTGCTCTATACAAAATGCTAAATAAAAGTTCTTCGGGCTGAAGAGAGATGATACTAGAAAGAAACTCAGATTTTCAGAAACGAGTAAAGGACATCAGAAATAAATACTATATGAGTAAACATAAAAGATGATTATTTTCTCTTAATTTCTCTAAAATACCTATGACTGTTAAAAACTGTAACAATGTACTGTGGGTTTAGAGTATATATAAGATACAATACATGAGATAACTCTAACAGCAGAGGAAGGGGTAGATGGACCTTATCATTGCAAGACTTCTACATTTTTCATGAAAAGGTACAATATTACCTCTAAGTGGACTGTGAACACATAATGAAGTATATTGTAATACCTAGAGCAACCACTAAAATATTAAAGACACAGCAAATGCCAATAGATAAATTAAAATGGAATTCTAAAAAATACTGGAATAATCCAGAAGAATGCAAGAGAGGGCAACAAGACAGACAAAACAAACCAGAGGGACTAAATAGAAAACAAATAATAGGGACTTCCCTTGTGGCACAGTGGTTAAGAATCCACCTGCCAATGCAGGGGACATGGGTTCAAGCCCTGGTCCGGGAAGATCCCACATGCAGCAGAGCAACTAAGCCTGTGCGCCACAACTACTGAGCCTGCGCTCTAGAGCCTGTGAGCCACAACTACTGAAGCTTGTGCGCCTAGAGCCCGTGCTCCACAACAAGAGAAGCCATCGCAATGAGAAGCTCATGCACCGCAACAAAGAGTAGCCCCCACTCACCGCAACTAGAGAAAGCCCGTGCACAGCAACAAAGACCCAATGCAGCCAAAAATAAAATAATAAAACGAAATAAAATAAAAAGTAATAAAATAATAATAATAAAATGGCAGACCTAAATAAATCGAGCCATATCAATAATTGTCAATGGACAGTATACTTCATATAAGACAGAATATCAGAATATATAAAAAAACCAAGACCTAACTATATTGTCGATAGGAGATGTATTGAATATTTAACCTTAAATAGAGAGACACAGATGAGTTAAAAATAAGTGGATGGAAAAAGATATACCATACAAACAGTAAACATAAGAGGGCAGAAAGGGTAATATTAATATCAGATGAAATAGACTTCAAGACAAATATTAACAAAGGTAGTGACCACCATTTCATAATAATGAGATCAATTCATCTCCAAAACACAACAATCAAAAATTATGTACCTAATAACAAAGCTTCAGAATATATGAAGTAAAAAAATAACAAAATTAAAGAAAGAGACAGCCTAAAGCCATAGCAAGGGATTTTAACACCCCTCTCTCAGCAATAGAGAGAACAATTATACAAAAACCAGTAAAATCATAAATAATTTAAACAATATTATCAACGACCTAAATCTTATTGGTATTTATAGAACACACAAAAAGAGCAGACTTTTTTTTTCTTTCTTTTTTTTTTTTTACAATATTCAACCAAGAGAAACCATATGCTGAGCCATAAAACAATTCTCAATAAATTTAACAGAATGAAAACCATACAAAGTATGTTCTAAGACCATGACAAATTAGAAATCAAAAACAATAAGATACCGAAGAACACCTCAAATATTTGGAAGTTAAACAACACACTTTTAAATAATCCGTAAGTCAAAGAAGAATCTCAAAGGAAATTAGAAAACATTTTGATATGCTGAATACAGCATATCACAACTTGTAGGTTGCAGCTGAAGCAGAGCTCAGAGGGACAGTTAGAGCTTTAAAGGCTTATATTTAAAAAGAAAGGACTAAAATCAATGACCTAAGGTCTACCTCAAGAAGCTAGAAAAAGAAGAGCAAAGTAATACCAAAATAATTAGAAGGCAGGGAATATAAATATCAGAGCAAAACTCAATAAAACAGAAAACAGATAATAGAGAATATCAACAAAGCCAAAAGCTATTTTAATTTTTTTAAAAACAACAAATTGATAACACTCTAGCTAGACTGATCAAAGAAGGGGGAAAGGGGACAAATGATCGATATCAGAAATTAAGGAGACATTAAAAGGAAACAGTTGGATAGCTATGGTGAAAAAAAGAATATCCTTACTTCACACAAAACACAAAAATTAACTCCAAATGGATCTTAGATCTAAATTGAAAAGCAAAAATTAAACAATTTTTAGAGGAAATCATAGGAGAAAGTCTGACCAAAGATTTCTTAGGACACAAAAAACAGAAACCATACAGAAAAAAACTGATAAATTGAACTTTATCAAAAATAAAAACAAAAAACAAAAATTTCTCCAAAAGATGTCATTAAGAAAATGAAAAAGCAGGTCATGAAATGGGAGAAAATATTCACAGTACATATATCTGACAAAGAACTGGTATCCAGAATACATAAAGAACTCTTAGCAACTCAGTAAATAAGAAAAGTAAAAACTTAGTAAAATAATGGGCCAAAGATTTGAACAGACACTTCAAAAAAGAATATATACAAATTGCCAATAAGCATTTAAAACATGCTCAGCATCGCTAGTGACCATGGAAATGCAAATAAAAACCACAATGAGATACCACCACACACCCTCTAGAATGGCTACATTAAAAAGACTGACAGTACTAAGTCAGGATGAGGCTGTGGAGAAACTGGAACATTCCACCTGCTGGTGGGAAGGTAAAAGATATGACTCCTTTGATAAACTGACAGTTTCTTAAAAAGTTAAGCCTATATCTACCACACATCCCAGCCATTCCATCACTAGGAATTTACCTAACAGGAATAAACCATATGCCCACATGATGACTTGTAATGTTCACAGCAGCTTTATTCACAGTAGCCCCAAACTGGAAACAACCCAAGTGTATATCAACAGGAGAATGGAGAAATAAACTGTGGAATCTTAATACAATAAAAAATATTCTGCCACAAAAAAGAATGCATATAACATGGATATATCTCAAATCCTTATGCTGAGTGAAAGAAGCTAGCTAGACACAAAAGAACACACAACTATATGATTCCATTTATACAAAATGCAAGCAAGTCCAAAAAATATCCCTGGTTGCTTGGGGGTGAATGGAGAGATGGACTGCAAAAGGGAAACAGAGAGAGGTCTTTGGGGAATGATGGATATGTTCTATATCTTGACTGCAGTGGTGGTTTCACAGGTATATACAACTGTCAAAATTCATTATATACTTTTTTAAAATTTAGGTTTAATTGACATATAACATTATATTAGTTTCACCTGTACAACATAACGACTTGGTATCTACACACTGCAAAATGATCACCACAGTATGTCTAGTTAACATTTGTCACCATACGCTTTAAAAAGATGCAGCTTTATTTACATAAATTAATACAAGGTTGACAAGACAGAAAAAAAGATGATGAGAGCCTGAATATGGGCACGAGGAGAAAATTAGAGAGGGATGACAGAAGTACTTTAAAAAAGGACAGGTCTTGATACAGGAAAGCAAGGACAGTCCGCTCTGAGTCCTGCCGACTGTGACCAAAGAGCAGCCTCAACTGGCCGCCTGGCCCGTGCTGGGGAAGAGATTGCTTCCAGGACCGAGAATCAGGTTCCAGGGTTTTCCTTTCAAATACCACCACCTTGTGTTGAGCTGTGAAATACAGACCACCCGGGGGCTTGGGAGGCTGTGCGCCTTCCCGAAAAGAAGGACCTGGTATGGCACCTCTTGGCATTTTGGGGAAATTATGTCAAATGAATGGCAGCCGCCTCCTCCCCCAGCTCCCTCAGGCCCAGGGGAGGGAGCAGCCAGGGCTGTAACACATGCACTAAACAAGAATGCATGTCCAGTAAAACTCGTACATGGTGCCTGGTGCTGCCGCCCTAGCATTGCACAGGAAATTCATAATTGACCCAGGAATGCACAGCAGACACATTGAGAGGTTTATGTGCCACACAACACACGTTAAATGCAGGATGGACAAAACCAAGACATTTGTCTCCTTTCCTCTGACTTTGGAGTTGAGCTGTAAGTTGAGGATTTTCAGCAGAGAAAAATGAAATGGAATCTGTTCAGATTTAGAAAGCTGATCAACCTTATGAAGATAGACACTGATAATTTTATTTTAATATAATTTTCTATATTGGAAATAGGGGATGGGATAGTTCTTCTTCAAGAGATGAGTGAATAGAAAGTTATTTGGAAAAAAATAGAATGGGCATATTTTCACATCAGACAGATTTTTGAATCAGTTGATGAAAACGTAGTCTGATGGGGCCAGGCTAGCGCAAACTTCTAGGGATCTGATGGGGGTGGGAGTAGCAAAATAGAATGAGTTTTAGCATTGGTTAGTACAAATGATGAATTCAGGGACCAAAATCATCTACATTCTCTATTTAAAAGGAGGAGGAGGACGAGAAGGACAAAGAGGAAATACATATCATTAACAATAAAAGGAGTTTCTGGGACCTAGCCATTGAAGAAACAGTAAAGACATGGCATTTACTGTGAGCCATGTACTTTTCTAATCACTTGGTGTTAACTAATTTAGTCTTCATAACAACTCTGTGGAGAGGACTCCCTTAGCAAGCTAAGGCACAGAGCAGTTAAGTAACTTGTGCCAGACCACGTAACTAGTAAGTGACGGAGCTGACATTGGAACTCAGGCAGTCTAGCTCCAGAGTCTGCAGTTAGGCCCGTAACAGAGGGTAGCTACTTAATAAGATGGGATATAGGAGGTTACCAGCTCTGTCCACCAAAACTTTTCAAAGATACCTGAAACACCACCGCTGGCATCATTATGGTTTAAGGCAGGGGATGGAATGTCAAGGTATAAAAAGTCCTGGTGTTAGAATAGGTCAACATAATAGAAATTCTTAGTGGCCAACAGAACCCTGTATTGTAAAACAAAACAATTAGATAAATTTGGAAAATGTCAGTTCTACCTCATGATCGTAAAAAGAAACATTTTCCCCAGTTCCGTCAGTACTAAAATGGGCCTTAAACAACAAGGTTGTATTGTATAGCACAGGAAACTATATTCAATATTCTGTGATAAGCCATAATGGAAAAGAATATGAAGAAGAATGTATATATATGTATAACTGAGTCACTTCACTGTACAGCAGTAATTAACACAAAATTGTAATTCAACTATACTTCAGTAAAAAATAAATTAACAAAACAAAACAAATAAAATGGGCCTAACAGTAGGCACAGCACTTTAGCCTACTACCAACACTCATGCCCAGAAAGCCTGCCGTACACCTCTCCACTAAAACAGCCCAGGGCTTCTTGGAGACAAGCCAATATCGTATCTAGGGACAGGACAAAAACGAGGACAGTCTGAAACGCCTGTTGTTGCCATACAGCAAGAATGACTCCACAAGCATCGGGAACCCTGCTACATGGGCGAGGAAGGTAATGCAGAACTCTCCGCAGCTGAGCTGTGATAGTCTGAGCATCAAAACTAGGAGGAGGGGGCTTCCCTGGTGGCACAGTAGTTAAGAGTTCACCTGCTGATGCAGGGGACACGGGTTCGTGCCCCGGTCCGGGAGGATCCCATATGCCACGGAGCGGCTGGGCCCGTGAGCCATGGCCGCTGAGCCTGCGCATCCGGAGCCTGTGCTCTGCAACGGGAGAGGCCACAACAGTGAGAGGCCCGTGTACCGCAAAAAAAAAAAAAAAAAAAAAACCTAGGAGGAGAAGGAAAAAATTATTGTGGGAGCAAGGTGAGTCTGAGAAATGCCTTGTGTTCATGATGTCACTCAAAAGGAAAGTTAATATAAAGTGTAGAGAAAGATAGTTTTAATAGCGAAGAAAGATGACAATATGTTACAACTTGTCATCAACTTTTAAAACTAGGAAGCAATCATATATAAGATGATGTAGTTTCTTTTATAGAGTGTTAATTACATGTTTGTTTAAAAGATTTCTGTGTTGAGTAGTAAAGAATAACAAAAGGAACTTTACGTCAGGTCATCCCAGGACTTGAGGGCCCTTGGAAGGGCTGCTTGGCATTGGTGGTCATACAACAAGCAGGTGGAAAGAGGGGCGGAGATTCACTGGCATCAGTGGTCACACACAGTTAGCAAGGAGTCAGTCAGCAGTGTGTTTGTAACATCATAAACTACTCACACAGCCTGAAGAGGAAAACCAAGTACTCAAACTCAGCGTCATCTCCTAGGAGGTGAAATCTCTACCTAGTCTGACAAAGAATGGTAAAATATTAATAAGAAATGCATACTTTTTAATAGTGCTAAAGATAGGTCAATTCATCCCAATGATAAGGGGTCCTGAGTTTGAATCACCTGGAAGCTACCTAGTCCTATATTGTAAAGCAAGAATTGTGTCCGTCCAAGAATTGGCATCCTCTAGCCTTAGCTATTTGGAGAAGGTATTCCATGTCCTTTGGATCTAAAAGATCACTGCACTTGTCTGGAAAGTGTCAAAATGATGTTAACTAAGGGAAATTGCCTTCGGAAGACACTAAAAACCAAGAACACAAACAATGAAGAAATAAATTAAACCCAAGATACTTAATATTTTAGAATAAGTTAAAGTGTAAATGTATTATCAAATCTTGACATTTTGTCTATTTTTTTGTGTGTGTGTTTTTTTTTGCGGTACGCGGGCCTCCCACTGTTGTGGCCTCTCCCGTTGCGGAGCACAGGCTCCGAACGTGCAGGCTCAGCGGCCATGGCTCACGGGCCCAGCCACTCCGCGGCATGTGGGATCCTCCCGGACCGGGGCACGAACCCGTGTCCCCTGCATCGGCAGGTGGACTCTCAACCATTGCGCCACCAGGGAAGCCCTTGTCTATGTTTTATCTGCTGTTTAAGATGGATGATCAAAAGGAATTAGTCCTTCTAAATTTGTAGTAGAATTTAAATAGTTTAATCAACCAAATTTATAATCAATGTTTAAATGCTCAAGGAATGATGGTTTTCAAACCATTTTTGAATGGCTTATTGGATATACATAGGAGACACAGCCAGACGCACCCATATGCTCTGGACACTCACCATTTCCTGGCATGCCACTTGTGACTCTTTCCCTGGGGCTTCCTCTGCCCCCTGGAGCCCAGTTGGCTCTGCCCAGGGCAGGCCAGAATTGCCACACACCCCAGGAGCCGCTCTCACCAGCTACTGATGGGAGTTAATGGATAAATGCCCTAGCTTTCTGACCTTTTGGTCAGGGTAACTCAGAGGCCAGTGCACATCATCTTCCAGAGATGCCCAGGGCAAGGGAGCAGCAGCTGTCCACAGTGGTAACCTCTGTAAGACACCCATTATTGGCAGAGTACCCCTTGGACATTTCCTAATCTCCCAGGAGGCCTGAGTAGCACAGCCAGGGGAAGGGGAGAGGGGTGGGCACTGTCTTGGGTAACCTGCTGCCTCTTCTGTTGGCGTCTCTTTCCTCCCTCCTGGAACCAGACTCTCTGGGGACCCATGACTTTCACCGGGACACTCTCTCTGACTCTCACTGGGAAAGTATGATTCCTCCCACAGGGAGCTGTGATTTCAGAGAGCAATCTTAGAAACAGAGATGTCCATTCATAAAGCTGGAGGTGGACTCAGTGATTGCAGAGGGGAAAACACTGGGACAAGACAAGTGTCCACTTACTCAGCTGTCAGGACACTGAGATTTCTGGGCTTTGAGTCTGCTACCAGGTCCCCATGGGCCACGAGGGACTTCTGCTTATGACTTTTATAGGCAGCCCCCCCACCACACAGAGTAAATAATGACACTGCTCCCCATCCCTACAAACATGGTGGTTACGAGCTCAGGCTTACCCATTTCTAACAGTCACCTTGGGCAGATTCCTTAACATCCCTGAATCTCAGTTTCTCCAGCTACAAAATGGAGGAAACATAATCTAACTCATAGGACATCGCTCTTAATAAAGAGAGAAAATGATGGAGTGCTTAGGCATGTCAGGCACTTTGTACGCACTCTCATCACAGGGACACACACGTAGGTACAGTTATCATCCTCAATTTCTAATTCTAAGAAACTTACCTAGGGTCAGCCAGCTAATAAGCAGATCTAGCATTCAAATGTGGGCAAGTCTGATTCCACTCTTAACCTCTAGGTTATACAAAAGATATGGAAAGTAGAAGTGCCCAACACACACTAGGAGCTTAATTACTGTCATTGCTTTCCTGTCTTCTTCTTTTATTATTCTCTCCTGGGCTGTCTCTCACTGGGGAGGGACTACAAGCAGGGCACAGACAAAGAGAGATTCATGGAGGCTCAAAAGGAAGAGGCTGTACGTCAAGTTCTTAATAAATAGTCTTCAGAGAAAACAGAAGGCTTCCCCTTCTATTAACACCTAAGCTCTTAAGGTTCTTCCAACTCCATAATTTCCTTCCCTAGAACCTCCACAAAATCCCCAAAATGCCTTTCAAAAGACCAGAAAGTCAGGAATGCTAAATATCTTAAAAGTTCCAGGTGAAATTAAGTCACCTGGAATGAGGAGTCCGTCTCTCAGCCTGGCTCTGGCATTAAGCTGTGTGACTTTGAGAAAAGCCACCTGCCTTCTCTGTGCCTTTTTTCTTTCTCTTTTTCTTTTTTGGTTAATATGGAGATAATAATCCTTGTCTTGCCTTTCTTAAAGTTGTTGAGAGGATCATTGAGAAATGTATGTGAAAATACTTGGCAAATTATACAACACAGATGTGGGGAGTTATCAGTATTCATCAACAGCTTATCAGACTTGCTAAGAAAATTCCCGAATAAGAAAAATGGGAGCCAAAAAGCAGAGGTGAGCAGCAAGGGGGGATGAGGAGAGTCAGATGGTAAAGAAAAACTAGCTGTCAGAACCTCATTTTCAGTGTTGGCAGTTAACCTTCAATCAATTTTATAAGGCCAGGAAATAGCCATATTTTTAATTAAGTGTCGGTGGTAGGCTCAGCAACATAAAATTTAATGATAGGGAAGACCCAGCTTAAAGAAACACAGCTTCTTACCTCTCCTTCTAAGAACGATATCTTTTCTAAAAGCTGCAATATTAAGAGCTGTTTCTGCTGCACCTTTTTCTTTAGTGATTCAATCTAGAAAGAAACAAATTGGAAATTGTTATCAAAAATGCAGAATTTGTACAAGTTAATCAACTGGAAGAGAAGCCTTTGGTTTTCATTCAAATAGAAACTACACATTGGTTCTTTTGTGTTCCGTGGAACACTATGAACATGAGGTGCTTCACGGAGGCGGGGGGCGGGGGGCGGGGGGGTTCTGTGCCCGGGTATGCTTGGGACATCATACGTGGTTGTGGAGTTGTTTCATTAGGTCTGTTTAGCCTAACATTTCTACACTGATTTTGCTGTGTAACCCTTAGTAACATCTCACTGATGCTTTGGGAAATACAGACATAACTCTACATAAAAAAATTATTTCACTTGAATTTATGCAGCAGCCTGCATTTCATACATTCTGCTCTGTTGTTCCTGTTCGTATATTCATATTTGTTCAACCAAGTGTCAAAAGTTTTGCTCCGGGAAAAAGGTCACTGTCACTGAAAGTAATGAAATTCAGAGGACTGAGGACTCACGTGGCCTGGGTTAAGCGGGGAAGGCTTCTGAAAGACAGAGACTTGAGCTGGGTTTTCACCTTTGTTTTTATACTATATCTATCCTGGACTACTCTAACTTTGTTTTTCATTCACATATCATGTCTCCACAGACATATCGTAGGTTCCCTAAAAGCAGGAACCAGGGTGCTCTCTACCAAGCCATGTCTTGGACAATAGTGGGAACAGTGTGTAGGTTCAATAAATAACGTGGGGGCTTCCCTGGTGGCGCAGTGGTTGAGAGTCCGCCTGCCGATGCAGGGGATACGGGTTCGTGCCCCGGTCTGGGAAGATCCCACATGCCGCGGAGAGGCTGGGCCCGTGAGCCATGGCCGCTGGGCCTGTGTGTCCAGAGCCTGTGCTCCGCAATGGGGGAGGCCACAACAGTGAGAGGCCCGCGTACAGCAAAAAAAAAATAAGTAAATAAATAAATAAATAAATAAATAAATAACGTGATTTTGAAGAATGCACTAATTTTCCAACAACCTTTTATATAATATTTGAGCATCTGCAAAATCTTTTTAAAAAAATCCCTCTCTGTGCAAAATGACACAATTCCTATAGAAGGGACTCTAGCAATAACTAAAAGAAGTACAAGTAGGGACTTCCCTGGTGGCACAGTGGTTAAGAATCTGCCTGCCAATGCAGGGAACATGGGTTCCAGCCCTGGTCTGGGAAGATCCCACATGCTGTGAAGCAACTAAGCCCGTGAGCCACAACTACTGAGCCTGTGCTCTAGAGCCCGTGGGCCACAACTACTGAGCCCGCGTGCCTAGAGCCCGTGCTCTGCAACCAGAGAAGACACCACAATGAGAAGCCCACGCGCCACAACGAAGAGTAGCCTCCACTCGCTGCAACTAGAAAAAGCCCGCGTGCAGCAACGGAGACCTAATGGCAGCCAAAAATTAATTAATTTTTTTAAAAAGGAAGTGTACAATTACATTTAACTTTTGACCCAGCAATTCCATTTCTAGGAATAGATCCCAAAGAATCATTAGCCAAAATATGAAATGACTTGGACACAGGATTTTTGGTTTTTAGAAAACACACACACAAAAAAACAGAACTCCATCAATAAGTGCCTGATAAATAAACTATGGTTCATCTTAACAATGGATGCCTATGTAACCTTCAAGAAAAAATGAAGATCTCTAAAACCCTGATACGATATATTGTAAGGAGTATATGGTATGCTGGCTTTGGTGTAAAACTGGTGAAGACGTATGAATGAATATATATTTGCAAAATGAAACACTGCGAAGATCAAACAAATCTTAATTATTAATATTTACCAACAGGGAGAGGGAGGAAATTAGATGGAGGAGACAGAACAAAGACTTTTGTGATAGTACCTTGTTACATAAGTTCAATTTTGAAAGCACATTTTACAGATTCAAAAAGTAAAAACCAAAAAGGGGAAAAAAGTGAATCCTAAAATTTGAAAACAAACAGAACAGAAAGAACTTAACCATATATCAAATTGGTTAAACGAATTAATTTAAGTGTTGTTAGGACAAGGTAATTTGACTGGATGTTTTTAGTGGAATGTGTTCTAAAGATAAACAGTTGCTCTCACTGGGAAAATTTTAGTAGTAATATTGGTATTATATTTTTAAACTATTTGATAGATTGTAGTATAATAACACTTGGAACCAAGATTTTTAGTGTAAGAAAAAGAAATACAAGTACGAAATCAAAGAAGTAAAAAAAGTTTTGTTAGATTTGAAATGAAAGTGTCAGTATAAATTCATAATCTTTTATTTTCTTTTAAAAAATATACTAGATGAGCCTAAGACACCTTATTCTACCTGAAAACAAGGACATGAAGGGTCTCCCTTGGGGCAAAGATGGGACAATGTGAGCATCAAAAAGAATAATGAGTAAAACACATGGAATATATATTTTTTAAAACCCTGAGTATTTTTTAATTCTTAAAAAAGAAAACCAAAAACAAAGCAGCAACGACACCTCCTCAGAAATGACAGTGGAACCAACTCCTTACTTAGAAGCTTGGCAATTTGGATAAAAAAATAAAGCATTTATCCTGCCTTACTTGTACAAACTGCACGTTGAGATTACTAAAAAGTCCCAGTTTATGAAGAAAGAAGTTTTACTCTGCAGAAGAATTCCAGTTAATAAGTGGGGAAGGAATGAGAGAATTCAAAAATCACCATTGTGCGATCCCCTAGGAAATAACTGACTCAAGCAAGCTTCACGGACAGATGAGACAGTGAGGGGCGCAAAGCCGGCGAGGGACTTTACGACTTTGTTGTGGGCTGTCACCACCTGATCCACGATCAGCCTTAGCATCACCCAAAGTGGGATCCCCAGACATTGTGTGCCCCCAGAGCAATACGAAATGAATCACACAGCACCACCCTTGAAGTATTCTTGCCTCGCCAGACAAAACAAAGTTGAAACGGAATCTAATTGAGCTATTAAGGAAACAAAAAGTCAAGTTCAGAATGCGGGAACGTTTATAGGACAACTGACTTAGTTCCTGCAATAAGTCACTGGCTGGGGGTAAATTTGAGTTGGGGGGGCTGTGGGAGTAAACAGAGCATATGCTCTAGATTAAAGGACTTCAGAAACCTAACAACCAAATACAGTGGACCTCTCTGTACTCTGACTGGAACAAAATATCAGTTAAGAGACAAATTTTTTTTTTTTTTTCTTTTTGCGGTATGCGGGCCTCTCACTGTCGTGGCCTCTCCCGTTGAGGAGCACAGGCTCCGGATGCACAGGCCCAGCGGCCATGGCTCACGGGCCCAGCCGCTCCGCGGCATATGGGATCCTCCCAGATCGGGGCACGAACCCGTATCCCCTGCATCGGCAGGTGGACTCTCAACCACTGCGCCACCAGGGAGGCCCAAGAGACAATTTTAAAGACATGTTGGAAAATGTTATTACAGACTAGTATTAAATGGGACCAAGGAATTATCATTAATTTTGTTAGGTATGGCAATAAGCATTCTGATTACAGAAGAAAAAGCCTACATGTTTTATTGATGCTTAGTGAAGTATACAGGAAACATGCAGAATGTCTGGGATTTGCTTTAAAATGCACAAAAGAAAAAATGAAAAGAAGGTGTAGATAAGGCAAATGTGGCCCCATCTTGCTGCTTGTTGAATCTAGGTAATGATTCATCATTACGCTCTTTGTTCTGAGAGAATGTGACATTTTCATGATAAAATATTTTAAATTCCACCTGGTATCAAAAAATATAATTCTCCGACATGAAAAGCAAACCATATGAAATAGAATACAATAAACATACTTAAGAAGCAAATTGATAATTATTTTTTAAATTAACAATTAAAAACAGTCACTAGTTATCCTTTCATACCTATTAAATTTGCCCCAAACTACTGACTGAAGAAATCAGTGTTGGAAGGGCTGGGAGGGATAGCTACTCTCATGTGTTGCAGGTGGCGCTGTAAATTAGAATGACCCTTTGGGCAATGTAGCAATAAATATGAAGAGCCATAAAGCTGTTCATACCCTTTGACCTACTAATCCCACTCCTGGGAATTTATCCTAAGGATATAATTCAGATGTAGGAAGAAAGCTATATATACAAAGATGTTCTTGCTCCAATTATTTATAATAGAGAGAAAATGGAAATAACCTTAATGTCCAGCACTAAAGGAATGGGTAATAAATTATGGAATATCACTTGGATGGAATATATTACACAAACACTAAAAACAAATATATTACAAAATGGAAAAGTGTTTACAAAAAGCCTCAAGGGATAGAAAAATAAAAGTTTACAATGATGAAAGTAAAAGCTGGAAGAAAAGTTAGATAAACGAAATCGTTCCGGGTTGGGGTAGGTTATGAGCAAAACAAAAGTTTGTTTAAATTTCCTTCATTTTTGTAGGAATAATTTGCAAAAATCATCCTTACAGTGTCCCTTTTTCATTCCTTCTTATAGTGTTAGAAATTTTTAAAGCTTTTAAAATCTTTAAATGATAGGTAAAATATGTACTGAAATGAACTAAAATATTCCAAGAAGGTCAGGGGTAATATTTCATCAAATAACACAAAAAGTGACTTCACGCACACCAGTTTCACTATCTCTGAAGTAATCAGAGTGCTTTGTGAGTCAAGAGAAGCAAGAGGTGTGGGTTAAGGGCACCCTAATGAACAGCTCATAGGAAGAGACTAAGATGATTCTGCTCACCTTTGTCCCTAGATTTTAGTTTTAAAAAGAAATAAATGCAAAGCAGAGATATCATCTGGAGAGACAGCTGAGGGGAGAACTCTGGGCTAATGCTAGCGTGAGGAGGCATCTCATTCTAGAGAAAAAGAATAGGTCCAAGGAAGGATGTAGGGGATCTGAAGCTTCTGACGACAAGGATCGCGTTTCTTAGCAACTGATGCTTCAAGAAGCGATTGTGCTCTTGCACTAAAAATGAATGCTGTGCACACTCATTTGCTTTCATCCTTGAGCATTTCTCATAGAAGCATCTTGTACAGTACATTCTGTGGCCAGAGTTGACTTGCTCGGATTAGAGAAAAAGGATGCTTAGGTTGGCAGTCAGTTCATGGCTGGCCCCTCATGCCCTAGAAGGGGTGCCAACTTTGAACCCCAAGTTACTCCCCCCTGAGGTCTGCTCCTGGAGCATATCCCTTGCCTTCTCCCAGGTGCGGCACCCAGTTTCTAAAATAAGCAGGCTCTCACGCGTCTGGGTTTGCTAATATTCTAGGTTATCGTCTGACTCCCAAGCCTTTGGTTCTTTTCCACAATATCTAAATCACACATTTGTGTGGAAAATGTTGTTATTTCTGACTGCCAACTTCAAAGAGCCTTGAAATATCGTCTCCTGTAGCACCTAGCATGATAAACACTCAAAAATTAGCTACTACTATGTTATTACTGGTATTTCTCCCTCCCTAGACTGTCAGCTTGAGAGTAAAGACCTTGATCATCTTCATATTCTCAGACATTGAATGGATGAATCAAAGAATCCGTCCATCCATCATCTCTAAACAATCCGCCCCTTAGACTTCAGGGGCATAGTTGTCTGGAACAGACTCTTGGAGGCCTAGATGAACCAAGACAGACTTGCTAAACACATAACCTCCAAAGCAACCCCCAAAATCGGGGGCACCCAAAATCCAGGGAACTATGCAGCCAGTATGCAAGTAAAATCCATTTGGCACCTTTGCTCTCACTTTTTTCCTTTTTTTTTTTTAACATCTTTATTGGAGTGTAATTGCTTTACAATGGTGTGTTAGTTTCTGCTTTATAATTAAGTGAATCAGTTATACATATACATACGTTCCCATATCTCCTCCCTCTTATGTCTCCCTCCCACCCTCCCTATCCCACCCCTCTAGGTGGTCACAAACCACCGAGCTGATCTCCCTGTGCTATGCGGCTACTTCCCAGTAGCTAGCTATTTTACGTTTGGTAGTGTATATATGTCCATGCCACTCTCTCACTTTGTCCCAGCTTACCCTTCCCCCTCCCCATATCCTCAAGTCCGTGCTCTATGTAAGTTTGTAAATTTGACCTTCAAGAGGTTTATGTACACTTCAAGAATCTGCATTTAAATCTAGCTGTCACCAGGTGGTGGTAAATGACCCAAGTTACCAGTCTCAAGTCAAGGCATTAAGAAATGAGAAATTAGATGAGGTCTGGAAAATGAGTGCTTCTATTTTAGTTACCCAAGAATGTAATCTTCTTGTAACAGTTAAATTTAAATATCAAACAGTAAACCCCCTTATAGAACAAAGGGAAGAAACCCATCTTGGTAAAATCTAGAACCTTTTAACTGATGTTAACTCATTGAACTCATGTCTAATTTTGTCTTCATTAGCATGATTTTTTTTTTTGTAATTCAAACTGTGTATGTGTCTTACAGCCTAACTGATAATGCAGGATGCTAGGTTTCTAAGATTACAGGCCAGATTGATATTTAAGGTGGGCGGTGGGGGTGTCATCTGGTTTCTTAAAACTGGAACTGGCTTTTCTTCACATCAGCCACAGTTGAGTTACCTGCATAGATGGTTCGAGCTAAGCGATCCCTCTTAACCAGACCCACACACTGGAGTCACCTGGACGGAGTCATCTACTTCTAGGCTCTACCCCAGAGATGCTGCATATATCACACTCTTACTTAAAAAACCTCCCAAGCTTCTTGGGGGGGGTGATAAATTAGGAGTTTGGGATTCACATATACACACTACTATATATAAAAGAGATAACCAACAAGGACCTACTGTATAGCACAGGGAACTATACTCAATATCTTGTAATAACCTATAATGGAAAAGAATCGATTATATATAACCAAATTACTTTGCTGTACACCTGAACCTAACACAACATTGTAAATAAACTATACTTCAGTAAAAGAAAAAAGTACAAACAAAACAAAACAACCCTCCCAAGCTTCTAATGTTCCAGCTCCCTAGCGTGGACATGAGGCACTTCTGCTGTGGCCCCAATTTATCTCCCCAGTTTCATTTCATGCCTGCTCTGTCCCACAATGAACCCTACTTAGAAGCCACTCCATACTCTCAGCGTACTATGGACATACGATGGTCCTGCTGCCAGGCCTCTGCACAGGCTGGTGCCTTCACCAGGCATGCCCTCCCACCCTCCATTCCTTTTTCCACCAGGAAATCTGCTGTCAGGAAGCACTCAACAGTCGCCCCCCAGGGCAGCTCTTCCCAAGTCCTCCAGGCTGGCTTTGTGTCTCTCTCCTCTGTTCCATTTCAGCCCTTCGAGCAAACCCCTAGTAGAACCCGTCATTGCCACGACCACTCTTTGTTTACATCTTTCCCTTGCACCAGACAGCAAACCCACATGGAACAGATGTTTAGTGCATCAATTATCTTATGTGAAAGAGCAGTCCTCTTAGGAGGTGAAATCACCCCTATCAATCCACACATTTTTATAAACTTTGGAAATAGATTCCTATAGTGAAAGGATCCCTCCCAATTTCTTTCAAAAAGACCTTGTATGTCAACCAGACCAAAATGAAATTGTACAAAAATTTAGTAAGGTCCTGTTGTGGATTCACAGCAACCCAGGAGGTTGCAAGGCTTTTCAGCTTCCTGGAATTTTTTTCCATTGGTGACAGACAGGTAGGGTCATTTCATGTTAGATGTCAGAATGTGATACAGCCCTATAATTAGAAGGATGTGAATAGTACCCAATTGTGCAAGACTCATGAAACATAACTCAATATTGAGGTTGGGGATGTGGAGAGGAATGAATAGAAGAAATGCAGCAGCAAATAAGTATTAAATACTAGATAGCACTTGATATGGTTTTTTTAAAGAAATTGTGCTTTGGGGTGTTTTCTCTTACCAGCTGGCAAATGATGATATACATGTATCTGAAAATGCCTTATGTAAAACCGGAGACACAATGAAACAGGGCATGATATTAGAAGGTATGTTAAAACTAATGATCACATTGAATTAAATTGTTTAAAATCTTGTAAGGAAAAGGGAATTCAATTTTTTAAATCCAAACTAAGTTTATGATATTATTGTTCATTTTCTTTGAAATCTGTTTTATTTTGTTTTCATTCTAATTTTAAGAATAACCAATTAAAGTCCACAGGTACTTTTATTCAAAATCAGGGTGTGTATACGTGCCTATCATGAAACTCGACACATTAACAAGGTTTCCAAACCTCTATCACCAACACCCCACTTTGTTACTCCTACTAATGGGCCCTCATTTAAAAACACTTTTCTACTTTAAGCTGCAATGATAAAGAAATAATTCATTTTCCCATTGAAAATGTACCAAAGATGGCTAATTGCCAATCAAAGCTTCTAATCAAAATGAGATAACCAGGGTTCTGAATTCTAGGTCAGGGTAAAGCAATAGGATACTTGAATGTGAGCCCTTCTCAACTTTTCATGGGAAAAGTATGCTGTTCGATTATTTGAAAATTTGACAGGAAGATAGCTTGAAGATCCCTATTATTGTTATCGAAACCCCTAGAGATCCAGGGACTCGGCAAACAGACTGGGGCACGGTTGGCACAAGACAGGCAAGAACCTTCTAGAACGCACCTGGGGTTTTAGTCACCTCCCTTTGCTCCCTCTTGTCCTGACCCAGCCTTGTTTTCAATTCAGCCTCTTGTGATCTGGCAAATAGCTTTCTCCATTTCCCTCAACAAAATAGGACTCCTGTTTGATCCCCAAATACCTCACCCTGAAAAATGAGAATAATTGATATCTAATACTCTTCCTCTGAAAAAGTTTTTTATTTTTGCTGCAGTTTCTCTTAATTCATTTTAGAAGTGTTGTAACACTAATTTCATAGTTATGTATTTTTAAAGTGCATTCCCTTTGATAAAAACCACCATGGTAAGAATTTTAAAAATAAGGTTACCCTCTTTTCCTAAAAAAATAATAAAGCACAGGGATGTATGACAAGATCAGGATCTACCCTGCACTAATGCAGCATGAAAGAACAGTTTAAAAAGGACAAGGAAAATGGTACATTATCTCATTTTGGGGGGAGTGAAGGGAATGAATTAAGGCCACAACAAAACGAAACTGAAAAATTGCTAAATGAAGCTCTGAGTGGGGAAAATGAAAAATCAATGAAGGAATGGAGGGGAAAAGGTACATTTTTCATCTTCATGATGCTTGATTGGGTTTGTAGAAATTCATTTTCAATTAATGTGTCTTGTGGCATTCAGCCAGGCCAGATATGAACAGGGCACACATTTTAATCAATTTTTTTCTATTAAGTTTGAAGTAATATATAATAATAGAACATACTATTCAAAAGGATCGGTTGAAACTGGCTTCTGAGGTAAAATAATCTAATGTGGTTTGATTTCTATCTTATATTAAAGATAACCCAACTTCTGTTTAAGAAGAAATAGCACCCTGGGTGCCTGTACATGACTGGGCTATGTAAACATCAGGGAAGGATGGGTAAACTGGCGTTCCAATCTATGTGCATTCACTGGGAAGGAAGAAGAAGGGGTGTACCGAGTACCAGGGCTTTTGCTGGCTTAGCTCATTATTCTCAGAAACAACCCTAAGAGTCGTTATCCCCATAGACGAGGGAACTGGGGTTCCTAGAGTTTCATTGCCTGTTCATTCCTCAACAACCACCTGTGATCCCCTCTGCCTCGGGCCCAGTGCTAGATTCCGGGAGCACAGCAGTGAGCCAGGAAGACCTGGTCTCCACTTTCAGGGAGTCAACATCCCAGTGAGGCAGTAAATGGAGAAAGAAACACACACATTAGTGCAATAAGGAAGCAGAATGATGTGAGGTCTCCCCACCTACCCAGAGATAGGATGCACCTGCCGTCTGCCGATGGGGTGAGGGAAAGGTTCAGACCACAGGGCTAAAGAGGTAACCAGCTCGTTCCAGCTTGCCCGGAACTTTCTAGGTTCTAGTCTCATGAGTCGGGAACCTTCTCGTTCGCAGGCAAACCAGGACAGGTGGTCACCCTAGAGCTCGATTCTAGCAGGGCTGAGATCTAAACCCACTTCTCTTTGATGACAAGGCCCGGGCTCTTCCATTCACACCAGCCTGATGTCCAGAGGTTGGCCTCTATCTCCCTATGACGACAACCTATCGTGGCAATGCTGCCCAGAAATTAGGCAAGGCTGGGAAGAATACTGGCAGGTGATACCTTCTTTAACAAAGGATTTGCTGGAGCCCTAAGTCCTCAGTCTATTCTTTCCTCCTCTGTGACCTTATTGGAAGGTGGGATGGAGAAGTAGGAAAGAGGGTCCTCTAAGCTTCTGTATCCCTGCCCTTCCCTGGATGGGTACAGTATCAGGGACAGAAGACCATACACTGAACAGGAATATCCAGGGAGAGAACTGTTTCAGGCTAAACAACTAGAGGAGGTATAGGCATAACTCATCTTACTGCACTTGGCTTTATGGTGCTTTACATGTCACATTTTTCACAAATTGAAGGTCTGTGGCAACCCTGCACTGAGCAAGTCCTTCGGCACCACTTTTCCAACAGCATTTGCTCGCTTTGTATCTCTGTGTCACACTCTGGTAATTCTTGCACTATTTTAAATCCTCCACCAGCAAAAAGATTACAACTCACTGAAGGTTCAGATGATGATTAGTGATCAATTTTCAGCAATAAAGTATTTTTACTTAGGTGTCACATTGTCTTTTTATACATAATGCTATTGCACACTTAATAGACTACAGTATAACTTTTATACGCACTGGGAAACCAAAAAGTTCATGTGATTCACTTTACTGCAATATTTGCTTCATTGCAGTGGTCTGGAACCCAACCTGCAGTATTTCTGAGGTAGGCAGGTATATGGAAGCACCCAGCTCCACACCTGGCACAAAGCTGATGCTAAAAAAAAAAAAAGGTAGTTTAAATAAATGTTCCTATTGACATATACATACTACTATATATAAAGCAGATAACTAATAAGGACCTACTGTATAGCACAGGGAACTCTACTCAATACTCTGTAATGACCTATATGGGAAAAGAATCTAAAAAAGAGTGGATATATGTATATGTATAACTGATTCATTTTGCTGTACACCTGAAACTAACACAACTTTGTAAATCAACTATACGCCAATAAAAAATTTTTTTAAGATGCTTATACTAGTCTTGTCAATTTTAAGACAAAACAAAAAAAACTGTATGCTGACACATATATATGGAATTTAAGGGAAAAAAATATGAAGAACATAGGGGTAAGACAGGAATAGAGACACAGACCTACTAGAGAATGGACTTGAGGATATGGGGAGGGGGAAGGGTAAGCTGTGACAAAGCGAAAGGCATGGACATATATACACTACCAAACGTAAGGTAGATAGCTAGCGGGAAGCAGCTGCATAGCACAGGGAGATCAGCTCGGTGCTTTGTGACCGCCTGGAGGGGTGGGATAGGGAGAGTGGGAGGGAGACGCAAGAGGGAGGGGATATGGGAACATATGTATAACTGATTCATTTTGTTATAAAGCAGAAACTAACACACCATTGTTAAGCAATTAAAAAAAATAAAATGAAGGTCAAAAAATGCAAAATAAATAAAGCTTTCCCTTGCAAAAAAATAAATAAAAAATAAAAAAATAAAGGAGGCTTTAATTATACACACACACACACACAATGTTCCTAAAGTTCAGGTGCCCTGGAACATGGACCCTCACCTGTACTGACCATGACTCTCCTGGGAGCCCCCTAGCTGCCCTCCCTGCCCCTCTCCTCTCCTGTTCGCCAAGCACGCCCTGCCAGAGACATCCCTCTGAGGCTCTGATCTGATCAGGCAGTGGGGAGCCATCGAGGAATTAGGAGCTTAGTAATAAAGGACATTTTCTTGGCTTGTTGCTGGTAATCCACAGCAATTAGGCCTAACCTACATTTCCAGTCTCTTCATCATTACTCCCTCCTACAATCCAGTCAAACTAGAATAATGCTCCCTGAACTCACCCTATACTTTCTGGCTTCCATGCTTTTGTTTTTTATTTATTCTGTATCTTGTCTGTCACGTCCTTTTCCACCTACTCAATCCCTGCCCAGAAAAATCTAACCCATGCTGCAAGACCCAGTCAAATTTCACCTCCTCCCTAAAGACTCCACGCACACTAGAATTAGGGAACATTTACAGGCACTGAGCTACACCCTTAGCATACATTCTTTCAGTCAATCAACAACCCCTGAAGCAGGTACTATTATCATCATTCCCATTTTTTTGATAAGGAAACTAAATGTTGGAGAAGATCAATAAGTTGCTCAAGATACAAAGCCCAGTCAGGAGCAGGTGCAGGATACAAAGTCAGATTGAATTTACTTGAAGCCTACAAACTTACCCACTATGTTCTCCAGCTTGTGTGTTCCCAGCACACAGCTAATTGTCCTGCTTAACCCTTATATTCTGCCTTGAGTTATAACGAGTTTTAATGTCAACCAGAAAGTCCTTTGAGGGCTTTGAGGACTCAGGTCCATTTTTACATTTGGTTCATAAAAGTTGCTTCTTAAATGTTTACTGATTGACCCATCAGAGAAAAGCTCTCCGTAAGTGGAATCTAGCTGTTCATCACCCCCACTCCCACTTGGGTGTGTGAGGACTGGCTTTTCTGCAGACTTCAGCACAGAGGCAGGGGAACAGAAATATATAAAGACAGTGGCACAAGGGAAACAACTCCAGCTTGATAAAGGTTGAATGAAAAAATCAGTGGGGAAGGATGGACTATCCAATAAATGGTGTTAGAGAAACCAGCTTTCCATGAGGGGGGAAAAAAAGGGTGACAGCTCTATTCATACTATATACACAAGAAATAAATTCCATATGGATTATTCTTTATTTGTTCAACAAATATTTCTTGAGCACCTGCTATATGTCCTTGACTATTCCAAGTGTTAGGGATATAGCCATGAACAAAACAGACAAAAGCCACTGCCCTCAGGGAGCTTACATTCTAGTGGAGGGAAACAGACAACACATAAATAAACAAAACATAAGTGTAGGATATATTACAAGATGATAAGTGCTATGGAGAAAAACAGAGTAAGGAAGAGAACGGTGGGTAAGAATGTGGGGGAGGGGTGTAATTACAGACCTAAAGATGCAAAACAAAACTCTAAAACTTATGAAACAAACAAGACATACAACACAGCACAGAAAGATTGATAACTTTCTACCAAAATTTAAAACGTGTATATTATACAAAACAACATAAACAAACAAATGAAAATGACCGACAAGGAGAAGATAACGGCATTCAAATATTTTTTGACAAACAACTAATATTGGCAGTATACAGAGTTCCTAAAAATCAGCAGGGAAAAAAAGAAAAACAACCAAACAGAAAAATGAACAAAAGATATGACCAACCAGTTCATAGGAATGGGAGCCTGACTGGTGAGAAGTTTATGCTCAATCTCTCCAGTTGTAATGAGCAGTCACCAGACTGACGCAAGTTAAAACTAAGACAAAGAGATACTATTTCACAACTGGTTAAAATTATAGTCCAACAGCGCCAAGAGGTGATGAGGATGTGGAGAAATCTGCCCTCATACATGACGGGTGGAAGTCTACGTACACTTTGGAGAGCAATAGGGAAATACCTAGCAGAGGAGAAACTGTGCCAACCCCAGGCCCTGGCGATTCCTCCTCTGAGTACATTCCCTAGATAAGCACAGACACATGTGTGGCATTGTTTGCAAAAGAATAAAAAATTGGAAGCAAGCTAAATGTCTATCAGTAGGGTACATTACAATATATTCATCTAATGGAATATTAGACGGCCATCAAAATGAATAATTCTGATCTATATGTAACAACTCCAAAAACAAAATTGGGGAAAAGAGTAAGTTGCAAAATAAATACAATAAAATTTATTTATATATTATAAATAAAATTTTACATACTTTTTTAAACACAGAAACCAAGCTATATACCAACAATAAATACATGTATGTGTAGTAAAAGCACAGAAACATGGTCTGGATAGAGGCCAAATTGCCTCCAAAGGAGGTGTTAGGGCAGGATGGGGTGGAGGGTAAGAAGGAAAAAGGTCCAAACTGGGAGGAGTAAAATGGGAACTTCTAATGTTTTATTTAGAAAAAATATGAAATATGCCAAAATGTTAACATCTGTCAATTCCAGAAGAGAATACATGGATTTTATTTTTTATCATTCTCTTTAAGTTTCTATATTTAAAATTTTTTTTCCAATTATAAAAAAATAAGAAGCAAAGAACAAGGCTGGCTTTGGAGTCAAAAATCTGGGTGTGGACCTAACACCATCACCACCTGTGGAGAGACAACTAGCTACTTATTTTTTAAGACTCTTAAGTCTCCGGTTCCAGTACTAAAAAATGGTGCTAATAATACCTCCCACAGAGGGTTAACGTGGGACAGGAGGTGTAGATGCACACCTACAACACATGATGCACACCTTGCAACATGAGAAACATCCACTAGCTGGGAGTTACTTGGATGAGGAGCACAGGCACACAAACTACTATGGGCAGAACGTGAGCACCCAGGTCTGAGAAACATTTCAGAGCCAATTAGAAACAATTTCAACAGACAGAAAGTGGGTTCAACGACATTTGCAAAGAAAAGAGCTTCTCCCTTGAAAGGACAATTTGAATCGTGAATACATTAATCAGTACCTGTCACACAATGAACATGCAATACTTCTGTAATGCATACAAAAAAGGTTTACACCCATGTGAACTTTCTGGTTACCTTCTAAGAACTTCATGCTTTAGATAAAGCAGCTGAGATTTTAAAATAAAAAAGTGGCTAATACAGTGTTAAACACCAGAATTGGAAACTGTAACATTTTCGATTACTATAAATAAATTTGGCCTCAACTTTTGAGTAGCATCTCCTTTGGGTGGGGGTGTTAGTGGCCCTGAGACAGAATCACAGCCTTACTAAGAGCCCAAGGCTTAGGATCCAGTTAGGGGTCGGGGAATGGGGTGGTAGTGCGGGGTGAGTGTGGGGCAGGGTTTGAGCACCTAACTCATGTTTGACGCAGTAAGTCAAGTTCATACCATATCACAGTCCTGGCAGGAAGGGGTGAATTTAGGGACACGGGCAAGGGCAGGGAGGAGCAGGTGGAGGGAGGTCCTCTCAGGCAGGGGACCCGGATCTAAAGAGACCCCCGACTAGCCCAGGACCCAGCATCAGGCCTAGGGGGAGGTGCAGGGGTCGTCTAGGGCACAGCATTTGGCGGGGCGGGGGGAGGCACTCTCACGGTCCTGCAGACAGCCTCGGCACCTCACTCACTCTCTGCCCCAGAACATAAGGTCTACCTAGCCTCAGGGTACTATCTGTGCCCCAAAAGAGAGAAGGAACTCCAAGGGCAGGGGGGAGAGCACACAATCCTGGGAGAGAGGCCCAAGTGGGTGCCCCGCTTCCTCTAGATCCCCTTGTCTGATATTACTTAGATTTTTGAAGCTGGGTAGTGAGTCTCCTCCACTAGAACAAATGCCAGTAACTTTTCCACCACAGACTGAAAAACATGAGGGCAGTAAAGGTATCCCTAGAAACAGTGTAGGTCCCTACACTAGAGTGACATCTAGATTAGCGATTCTCAGATCTGACTCAAAGCTCCCTAGGGGAAGTCTGGAAACCCAGCAAGAGTATCTGGGGATCTGCATTCAAACAGAACACGGTAGAGGTAAACTGCATCAACGGTTCATACGCATGTGGGAAGTTACTCATCTGCTTCCTTTCCCATCACTGCCTACTTGCTTCAGCTGGGCAGAAGCATCTAAATTAAAGACCAAAGACAACTATTGACAAGAAAGCATTTACCTGCTAACTTTGCCACGGAGGAGAGGACGGAGTGGAAAACTACCCAGCGTCTAAGTGACACCCACCCCCTTAATGAACTCACTTCATTATTATTAGGCTAATACCACCCACTGACTATTACTACCACTGCTGCTACTACAATTCTCAGCAACACCGTTTAGTTTTGATGAGATACCAGGGCCTGTGGCTGTCTCACGAAGCCCTCTATGAAAATAAAGCATGCATGAAGTATATTTCACTTCAATGTATTTCAGCCAAATACATTTTTTAAAATTAATTACTGCACACAGGCTTTCTCTGGTTGCAGCGAGCGGGGGCTACTCTTCGTTGCAGTGCATGGGCTTCTCATTGTGGTGGCTTCTCGTTGCGGAGCACAGGGCTCTAGGCACGCAGGCTCAGTCGTTGTGGCTCACGGGCTCTAGAGCACAGGCTCAGTAGTTGTGGCGCACGGGCTTAGCTGCTCCACGGCATGTGGGATCTTCCAAGATCAGAGATCAAACCCATGTCTCCTGCATTGGCAGGCGAATTCTTAACCACTGCGCCACCAGGGCAGTCCCATTTTTCTTTTCATCAGATAGACTTCTCCTTTTCATGAAGTGAGTTGAACTGTCTATGCATGGTGATAGAAGCAAACCAAATGTTTCTTAAACAAGAAGAGAGCTAAGTTGATTAGTGCTGTTGGTCTTCATTCAAAAAGAACATCCTCAGGGCCACCTCCTACATACAAATATAATCAAACTACAGAGACACCTGGCTTATTCTGTATTTTCTGGGGTATGATCAGGTGGGGAGCACTTCCTCCTGGGGCACTGGAGTTCTTCGAGCTCGCTTCCCATCTCCTTGGCAGGTGTCCTTGGCAGCTTTTCCATAAATAAGGCTTCATCTTCCAAGACCAGCCTCCACCTGGCACTTTCTAAATTATTTTTTAGTACTATTTTTCATCACAGTTCCCTCTTAGATGTCTAGAAACCCACGTTTCTAGAAATACTCTGGATCTTTGAGTTCTCTTGACTCTGCAGTGTCAGGCTGTAGAAGATGAAGTAACAGAATGTGGGTGTTTCCACAAATAAGAGCCCTACGTGGCCACATTTTCTTTTCAATGTCATGTCCTTCGTGTTTTGTTCATCAAATCATCACACACACGCCACCTCTTCCCAGCAGAGAGAGTACAAGTGTTCTTCGAACCACGAACTATAAAAGGAACTGCTTCCAACCCAGAGCAAGCTACCATTTTGTCATCTTCCAAAGAGCCAGAGACTAAATCTGGAGAAGAGCTCGTGGGACATGATCTGGAAACAGTTTAATTGAGCAGGTTAGCGTTGTGGGCTCGGTGCCACAGTTCCTTTCCCCTTCCCCCATGTGGCTAATCATCAGTGATGGAGATCACTTTGAATCCTCTAAACACAGGGTATTTGGCAAAAATGTACTTTTGCATTGTACATTTCAGCACACCACACAAGACTTTTAAAAAAATTGTGTGCTAACAAATGGCCGATCCATATAAAAGGGAAGATTCTTGGGATGGAGAGAATTTAAATTTTTAAAATTGCTTTCCTCCAGATAATTTTCCCCTTGGCAGAAAGCTGCTTTGGTTGGCGGGGCACTGGGCTTTGATGAGAGCAGGTAAAGAGGTGTCAACGCCCTGTTGACTGAAGATGTTTAAAGATGTGTCAGGTGTTCACTGCTCTGGCTGAAGTTTCCGCCCAGCCTTGTGCTCCTCCCTGATCTCCTGGTTCCTTTAATGGCAAGCTAAAGAACTCAGCCGGATTCGAGACAAAGGACCTAGTCCCAACACGGCTTGTCAACAGAAGAATGAATCCCAAGGGCAAGGATGACTGGAACTCAGCTAACACCAGATGGTAAGATCCATGAGGGCAGGACCACATCTGCCCCACTCCGCACTGGGTACCCAGCCCCACCACAGAGAAAATGCCGGTGGGTAACTGGTAAATGGATGGATGAGTGAGTTTCCTCATGAATGATATTTTTTTCAGTCCCTCTGTATTTTCTGGCAAACCCTTAAAAGTCTAAAAGGGGCATACTTGGGCTTGTGTGTGTGTGCGCGCTTTTTTTTCTGTCAGATCCAGAACCAGTCAGAAGAACTAGTGATGGGAGGAAGATGACCAATCCATGTCTAACACCACAAAAGGAGACTTAATTTGGTACAAAGATCTAGCCAGGTGGGGGTATGAGCTCCCACACTTCACGCAGGATGCTTTGTATCTTTTCTCAATGAACTTGACCCCATAAGATACATAATCCTTCATTTCAAAAGGGCCCATCCTGCCCCCTTCTTACATGCACAAATCCCTACTGAAATATACTGTCCCACACAATGAAAAGTCATTATTGAGCTAAGGGCTGCAACACCTACGCTGGTTAATTTTTATTCAATATATCGTCATCATTATTACTATCATTATTATTATTATTATTAGAAATTACACTCCACTGAGGTGGAAGTAAATATACTGCTTAACATTTAAGGATTCCAAGAACCTCAGTAATAATACCTGGATGTTTTGAGCGAAAAAAAGAAGCCCATCATTTTAATAAACTAACTTCATTCATAGACACTGTGATTCAGATGACAGCAACAATGGAAGGGGACTCGATTCCTACCCCTGGTGAGTGTGAAGCCATCACAGGGACGAGCTTTCAGACTTCATGTGAGGGAAGGAAAACTGTCCCCAATATTGGTGACACGTAAAGGTTGCCTCTATTTCCGGGTCAAATTTGTCTCAATATCTGGGTGGCTGGAGTTCACAGATAGAAAGACACTTCTCAAGTCAGAGTTCAAGATGCCACACATGACTAATTCAGCTGTCTGGATTTTTCAAAATTTGGTCCAAATGACTTGAACCAATTTAATATGTCTTTGCTACTTTCACTCATTATGCAAAGCAATGAAAAGGCTGAGATCCTAACAACAGGCACAGCCTAGTAAACAATAGAGAATTCTTTATATAAGGAGCTTCTATCCCGACTTCTCTCCTCATAAAATGCACCCATGATTAAAGGCTAAATATACTTCCCAGGACAGCCAATTCTAGAAATGTTTCCTTTATGTTGAACAGAAAGCTGAAATTTGCCACCCAGTGGCTCCAGCCTGGCTTTGCACCACAACACAAACAAAAATATATTCCGTCTTCTCCATGACCGTTTTGTAAGATGTGAATTCACCTCTCACGTCTCCCCTTGCCCATGTCTTGCCCGAGTGCTTCAACCACTCCCTGGATTACTGTAGTTCTCAACTCCTTTCCAACCTGACCCTGAACATCTCAATGTGCTCATTTGTCCCTTTTCCATGTTTCTAACTTTTAAAAAAAGTATTCACATAAATGGCTACAGCAATTGAAATTTTAAACCATCCTTTTGTTGTATGAGTTAATACAGTGTACTAGACAAATGCATTAATTCTTACCACCTGATTTAAGTAGTTTTTAGTTTAAATTTAGAATTAAAGCTCTCTTCCTCTGCCTCTATCTAACTGTTGAAACCCAGCTGGCCCCTAGGTGGTGCTCATTCTGACGGTGCCATCCTAAATTTCAGCCTGTGATTTCATTCCCCTGGCTGGGTCTTTCAGACCACATCATCAGCACTTAAGAGAAGCTCTATTTGGGAGATATTAAATCACAGGTAGTAATGCAAGGCATGGACAGTGATCTTTATATGCTTACCTATTTTCATATATAAATATTCCCCTACTCCTTTCAAATTTGTATGTCTATTAGAGTCCGGAAGTCACTTAGAAAACAGAATTCTAAACTACTTGAAAATGTCTTTTAAAAAAGACCAATCAGGGCTTCCCTGGTGGCGCAGTGGTTGAGAGTCCGCCTGCCGATGCAGGGGACACGGGTTCGTGCCCCGGTCTGGGAGGATCCCACATGCCGCGGAGCAGCTGGGCCCGTGAGCCATGGCCGCTGAGCCTGCACGTCCGGAGCCTGTGCTCCGCAACGGGAGAGGCCACAACAGTGAGAGGCCCGCATACCGCAAAAAAAAAAAAAAGACCAATCATTAAACCCTTACAGGTGATAACTCAATCAGAAGCCAACGCATATGAGGTTTTGTTCACTGGTTCTCTAATATTCGACAGGGAAGCAACGCAGACAGCACCCTGCAGTGAGGCAGGAGAAATGGGAGTGCACCACAGCCAAGGAGCCCCATGGGGAAATGAGGGACAGCCTTGCCCCAGACTTCACATGTGTGAAGTTCAGAAGCAGAAAAGCTATGATCTAACAGCCATGGTTCCGGAGATGCTAAATGTGACACAGCAATGCTTTTCCTTGGGAAACACACTCCTGACAACTACCCAGTGCTGATATACGGCAAGACCTACCCATGCCTGTTGCTGGCATTGCTTCTGCCTGGCAGTGCCAAGGAACTGTGAAAGTGCATGCGGGGTTTCCTCATCTGAGCCTTTGTTCCCCAATCTCTTATTCTACTGAGCCCTGAGACTGACACACGGGCCAATCACACTGTGTGACTGGGTTTCTCGTTTGGGAGCAGATTTTATCTAATGTGTACACTTATCCTACACACAATAAAAAAAGGTGTCCCTCCCCATCCTCACAATTGCCTGACCTTAACCCCACTCATAGCTCCAACATTTTAGGGATTAATAAAAAAGATATATGTTTAATCTTCTATTTGTCTATCATATGTGTAAATTATTTATTAGAAGTAGATATACTTTTAATTTTAATAATACATTAACAGATACATTTTCAGAGTTGTGCTTAATATAAATTTTTTTTCCAGTTTTTCCACTGCCAACCAAATGTTTAATTGAAACCTTTTCTTTGCAAGTTAGAGTATTAGTCCCTAGGGAATACTTATCACCTTGTTCATAATAACTTCTTATTTCCATCTGATTTTTTAATCGAGCAAGAAAAATACACTAATATTTGATTAGCTGTACACAGCATGGACTTTCTCCTATGGAGCATCACCATGAGAGAGACAGGTACAGTGACACAAGTTAAAAGAAACTCTTTTCCTCTTAGAGAAATATAAAAGTTCAACTTACCTGTTTTTTCATTTAGAAAAACAGGATAGTAAACTATGTCCAGCATACAGTAAGCCTAAAACTTACTTTCACATTACATAGACAGTGAAGGGGAAAAAGGATAGTAGAAAAGAGAAAAAACGAAGAAGGGACAGACAGGGAAAGGGAATGACAGAGACACACCAGATGTGGAGAAAGGACAAGAGCAGGAGCAGGGGAGAGGCAGGCAGGTCCCGGGGTGCAGAGGCCTGAGCTGAAGTGAACTGTTCTTGTCACACCCTTTGATCCCTGAGCTGCAGGCACCCATAAAGGGTACTGCTGTCCTGTGTAGGTGAGTGACCTTATGAACCGCACCTTCCAGCTTTCTTAACTGTAACGCTTTCATCTGGGGATGGCCCTCTTTTAGAGGGATCATCACCAGTCCACAGGGGACATATGAGGACCTTCTCCTCTGGGCCAAGATGGCAGTGGCCTGAGCCACAGAAGATGGAGCTGAGAGTCGTATCTGGCTCTAGGGCTGAAGTGTCCCCACCACAGGAAGCAATCCCGGGCCCAAGCCCTTTCACAGGGGCTTACCTCCTCAACCATCTGCTTGACTTTCTTCTGCTGGCAATGCACCATGTCATCTAGGTGTCGGATCCGCTCCCGGAGGCTGGCCGATGCCTCCTCCAGCCGCTGATACCTAATACAAATAGAAGAAAGAGCAAGTGAATCCTCAAGCAAAGCAGCAAGAGCAGCACCCAGAGTCACCGCTTGAAGGGAATATTGCCCAGAACAAGATGCACTCTTCCTGCTTTGTGTGTATCCTAGTTTATTAACTACCAATCGACCACCCCACTGTAGAAGGAAGATAGGACCATTTTTCAAATTCCCACTTGAAAGTTTTACCCTGTGTAAGGACAGTTAGTATACTTCCCAGGGGCTGAGAGAGAATTTTTTTGCACCACTTACAGATACGAGAGGCTTTTTCTTTTGGGGTTGATACAGCATTGGAACATCCTCCAGTAATTACCATGATTAGGAAAACAGAGAAGGAGAAGAATCTAGCAACACAACAAAATATCTGAAATCAAGTGGCAGAGTCCTGGAAAGTCAGGAATTACAATTGTTCCATACATCATTTATTTTGAGAAAATGGGAAAGATGCTGAAAGACCCTCTCTCCATCAAAACAGAGCAGACCACCTCATAAAACATTTCATACTTAAAAAAAAAAAAAACACAAATTATCCTCAGACTTTACTTGGTTCAAATAAACCAAAGGAACCAGCAGATGGACTCTACAGTCCTTTGGGGCCACTGGACTGGAGCATGGACGAAGGGTCTGGTGGTCTGCTTACCACTTCCCATCTCTGCCAGGTCCCTCCTCAGCACTATATTAAAGACTAGAGAAGGGCTTCCCTGGTGGCGCAGTGGTTGAGAGTCCACCTGCCGATGCAGGGGACGCGGGTTTGTGCCCCAGTCTGGGAGGATCCCACATGCCGCGGAGTGGCTGGGTCCGTGAGCCATGGCCGCTGAGCCTGTGCGTCTGGAGCCTGTGCTCCGCAACGGGAGAGGCCACAGCGGTGAGAGGCCCGTGTACCGCAAAAAAACAAACAAACAAAAGACTAGGGAAGATCCCTATAACTCTGCAAACTCTGAAGTTGCATAAGAGGAAGGAGAACAGGTATCTTTTCAGCACATACTATGTGGCAGGCAGTACACCCAGCAGTTCCCTCACAATAATACCCCAATGAGATGGGCACTCTTCGCATCATTACAACTCTCCCCACTTGAATAAAGAATTCCCATTTTACAGAGAAGCAAAGAATCTCAGGGTTGTTAAGTAACTTGCTCAAATGCTCAAAGCATCCCAACCTTGTTTTCCTTCACTAGAGGGCCCTGCGTGGCCTCGCTGCCTTCTGGTTTCCAGAAGAGGCCGTGGAATGCTCCTGCATTTCCCATGCAGGGCTTTATACACTCACAGCCAGAGGACAAGGCAAGGTTTCATTGAGGAATGTTTGGAAACAAAGACATTGTAAAATTAGTTTCCATGGCAATGGTATTAGTCACTCTTGAGTTTTCTCATCAACAAGGTGCATCCTGTGGAGCTCAAGGTTATGGAGAACATTTATAGACTGAACCCTGGCACTTCTGACAGGCTTTGACGTGTTCCACTGCACTAACAACCAGCGCTTGGTTGTAAGATGTGGCTGGAAGCTCCACGCTGGAAGCTCCCAGTCCAATGTTTTGCATGTATCAGTCTGCAGTGGGTGACGACCAAACGAATGACAATGTAAGGACCAAGTGAGCCCACAAAAACACAGCATGTCCACCATCTAAATCCATTACAAGACAAAGGGCATTACATCTTACCTTTCTTTGTCAGAATTGGTAATTTCCGTTGACATTTCTGTTTCATGCTCCAGGAGCTGGAGTTGAAGTTGATGGCGTTCCTAAAACAGACAGACACTAATATTTAATCTATGGATCCCAAGTTGGCTGGAGAATGTATAGCAAGCAACTCCAGCACTAGTGAATTCAAGTCTATGTGACACCCATGGGTTTTATACACCCACTTGCCAGGGTCCAAACAAAGCTCAAAATGTCAAATTTACTGGTGCGTATTTATAGATGTATTTATGAGTTAGAGACAAATATCCTGGATAAAGCCATTCAAGATTTATTTTTTTAAAAGCATTTCATCGGCCCAGGCTCAGATGTCTTGTGAAAATGTATGATTCTAAATAATGTTAATCAATACTCTAAATCAGTGGCCTGTGATACTACAAATTTCTTGGGATTATTTTCTGAATCATCAAGAGGGTCTGGAATTCTGTAATATCCTATAAATTAACTGGGATGGTGTGTACACGGGTGTGTTCACTTGTAAAACTACATTGTGAAAATCAGAATGACAGTCCCCCAACAGTGTCCACATCATAATCTCTGAAACTTGTGAATATGTTGCCTTACATGGATAAAGGAACTTTGCAGCCGTGATTAAGTTAATGTTCTTGAAAATAGGGAGGTTGTCCTGGATTATCTAGTTGGGCTCGTATTAGAAGGAAGAAGTAGGGTTAGAATCAGAAACAGACAAAGACTGGGAGATGCTACAATGCTGGCTTTGAAGCTGGAGGATGGGGCCATGAGCCAAGGAATATAGTCAGTCTCTAGAAGGGAACAAAGGCTAGGAAATGGATTCTCCTCTAGAGCTCCCAAAAGGAAGCCGGCCCTGCCAACACTTTGATTTTAGGACTTCTGACCTCCAGAACTACAAACGATAAATCCATGATGCTTTAAGCCTCTAACTGTGGTAAACTGTTACAGTTTCAACAGGAAACCAATTAATGTATCAAGCTGTGCACTTAAGATTTGTACACTTTGCTGTGTGTGTGTGTATATATATATAAGTTTAGAAGTTTACCTAAAATAAGTAATATAAGGGACTTCCCTGGTGGTCCAGAGGTTAAGAATCCGCCTTCCAAGGCAGGGGATACAGGTTCAATCCCTGGTCGGAGAACTAAAATCACACATGCTGCGGGGCAAGTAAGCCCGCGTGCTCTACTGCCCACGCGCCACAACTAGAGAGAAGCCGTCGCCCCGCAACGAAAGATCCCACACGCTGCAATGAATATCCGTGTGCCGCAACTAAGACCCAACGCAGCCAAACAAACAAATAAATAAAATTTTTTTTAAGTAATATAAAATTTGGACACATTTCTTTGAACAAAGTAGAAAATATTAATAAAAATGTAGTGCCCATCGCAACCAAAATTGCCCTAGAAATGTTACAGATGAGAGTATAATAAATTTCCTTACAATGAAGTTTATCAAATTCTGCTTATTAATTGGGAGGAGACTATTCTACTTTAGGTCCTTCTCTAAGTATGGCTGTGCCTCATCTTTAACCTCAGAAGTTCTCCCCAACAAGCTCTGGCTACTTATACACATTCCAAACGTCTTTTCCACCAAATATTCAAAGCAGATCCTTGCAGCTTTAGCCCCCTCAACTTCTGAAGCTGTAAGCAGTGGCAGACCAAGGGTAGACCAGAGCTGCGGAGCAGTCCACCACGGGAGGAAGGGCGTGTTATCATCGATGTACTAAGAATAATGAAGGAAGACCGACTTTTCAGTGGGGTTTTATTACTGCTTTTAAATCTCTACAGCGAATGCACTTTCTTACTGTCCCCACGGGTTCTGCCACTGGCTGGAAGTTTACATTAGCCCTGAAATAATAATGATGATTCTTTTTTTTTTTTTTTTTTTTTTTTTGCGGTACGCGGGCTTTTCACTGTTGTGGTCTCTCCTGTTGCGGAGCACAGGCTCCGGACGCGCAGGTTCAGCAGCCATGGCTCACGGGCCCAGCCGCTCCGCGGCATGTGGGATCTTCCCGGACCGGGGCACGAACCCGTGTCCCCTGCATCGGCAGGCGGACTCTCAACCACTGCGCCACCAGGGAAGCCCTATAATGATGATTCTTTAACAAGCAAGCCTTCCCTCAGACTCCCCAAAAAGCTGTCTTAAAGTAGGGCGAGGCCTAACTTACAGCATACTTTAAAATTCGATTTTTTTTCTAAATTGAGGTACAACAAATCTTAAGTGAGTATTGCACAATCAATACATTTGTATACACATTACCTGGTGAAACCACCACTGAGATCAAGGCATAGAATATTACCTATTCTGCAGAAGAGTCTCTGATAGAACACAGTCCTTACAAGACTTCTACTGATCAGGAAAAAAAGGTGTTTGGCACACAATGCTGAGAACAGTAAACTAAGGGATACAGCACAGAAGCCATTCAAAAGCACATGGTTTGTCCTCGAGAAAAATCCAAAAACAGGCGAGAACAGGAATACAAACTCTGTGGGCATGCTGTTCACATCCTGTGTGACAGAGATTTGGCACGGTTCCTGCTGTCCCAGATTTATCCCTGAAGGGGGAAAACCAGTAAATGGGTAATCTAATCTTAGCTAAATAAAGCAAGCATTTCGCTAGCTTAAATGGGAAAGATTAAGGGGAAGGACAATAGATTTTCAATCACTAAAGAAAAAGCCAAGAGGACGTGGGGAACATTTTGTGTCACACAAACGCTGGCAGGGACGGCCGGCCTTACCAACACCAGCCTGGCCCCCAGCCATATGGCCCTTACCCGGGCTGCACGTGGACATCAGTAGGAAAAAGCTGGGAACTTTCAGAATCGCAAGGGTACAAAGAAACTCAGCTACAGAACAGGTCCAGCTGAAAAAGAAGCTGACACCAGGGGCAGGCATTTATGCAAGTAACAACAGAAAAATCAGGGCCACACATTTGTGAGCCCCGACTTTATATATGCCAGGCCCCGTGCTGAGCACTTGGCGCGGAGTTTTCTCGTGTACTCCTCACAGAAGGCCTAAGAATAAGAATTACTATTGTCAGCATTTTACAGAAGAGGAAACTGAATTTGGAAAAGTCAAGTAACTGCCCACAATGAGAAAGAGAGGCAAGACTCAAACCCTAGGTCTGTCGGATCCTAAAACCCATATTCCTAACCAGCACATGGACAGTCTGTCTGTACATCTCCCCGTGCTGCCCGCTCACCTGGCTTCTGCTTGCTGCAGGACAGTCTGTCACCCAGGGGGAGTGTGTGCTTTAACCAGCACCGTCTGCTGTTGTAGGAGAGTGGTGATGTGGGAGATAGCTCACCCACGTTCTAGAAAATGCCTTCGTTGCCCAATTGTTATGACTGCCACCTCCAGCCAATGTTGACATTAGCCCTAACCATGCCACTTACCCGCTCTTCAATACCGCATGGGATTCTGCTTTCCCAGAGGGTGGAGGCGAAATTGTAATTGACTCTCTATTTGCTCAAGTCCCTCCCCAAAAAAGATGTTACCCAAAACAGGAGCCCCCCACCAGCCCCGAAGCTCCACAGTATTGCATTTAAGGCTGTTCCCAAGCTGGTTACACCTCCCGTGTCAGGGGACGGTGGAGGGGATCATGCCGCAGACACCACGGGTCAGCCCTCTTCTCAGAATCACCCGGGAGCCCAGTTGTTGACCCTGCTCACACTGTCACTCCCCCTCCCTCCGTCGTCAGCCTGGGGATTCTCAGCATCCAGCGTGAGTGAGTTACGGGATGCTGATGGGTCAGGTCTTGGCCGGTCAGTGCTGTTCTGCAAACTCATGTCACGAGAGAGTCGCTTTCCAGGAAGCAGCCACAGCTCTAGCCTTCAACTACCCCCCTCCCCCAGCAGCAAGCCGTCACCTGCTAAAGGTCACCCGCCCTTTCTCTCTCTTCTTTTTTCTCTTTCCTCTCTCCCACCCCTCCTTCCCGTTTCTCCACTTCCTGCCTAATTTCCAGGCTCCCTCTTCCCTTTCTCTAGACTGGCTCATTATCCAGGCAGAGCTCCTGCCTTCTGCAGGCCTCCCCCCCAAACCCACAGAGAAAGGCAGTGTCCCCCGCTCCGACACAGAGTGTCAGAGAAAAGCCAACCCTTCAGACCCAGGCAGGGCTTGGAGTGTCGCTGTAATGTCGAAATAGGGCTTGCCTGCTCAACAAGTAATCTAAGTTCATGCTTGGGGTCCCAGCAAAGCAGGGCTGCTAAAATATTAGTTTCTGTAAATAATTTTATACGTAATGTTTTTTGAAGCATCAAAATTTTCACCACGGGAAAAATTAGAACTTTGTGGGACTTCCTTATACTTTCTTTTACAGTTTTCTCTTTGTTTTTTTCAAGTCACAAATTGCAGGGATGAGAGGGATCAGTGGTGAGGGCTTCTCATACTTTGGGGCAGGCCTGCAGGGGAACTGCTGCACCGCAAGGGAGGCTGGGCGAGGGGGCCCCGGGCCCCACGCTGTGTTACCTTCTCCATGCGCTCTATCAGCCTGTCCAGCTCCCCGATCCTCTGGTCCTTCTCCTCTAGGCTGATCTCCGCCGCTTGCATCTTTTTATTAGCTTCTTCAATGGCTTTCAGAAAACTATTGGTTTCTTCCTGCAAAAGAAACGCACTCTCCTCAGCAGAGCATGGAGTCGCTACCAATCAGGGTCCAAACAGCTCAGGCCTGGCTAAATCATCATGTCTCTTTAAAAGCATGACCTGGGGGCCTGGAAGTGTCTCACAGATCATGAACTCAAATTTCATGATTCTGGTTCTCACCAGTGAATAAAGACACATTGCATGGCTTTTTAATGGGTCTACTTATTTTTTCTCCTTTTTCTCCCCTTGACTCTTTATGTCTAAAAAGAGCCTACAAATGTTATTTATCCCCTGACTAGGTGCTCAGGGTGTCACACAACCTAAACGGAATTAGGGCTGGATCTGGAATTGAATGCAGAATGCCCAGATCTTTCTCCCATATTGCAAAGCACCAACTCAGTCAATGAATCAGCACATGTATTAAGCCTGTGAGGACACAAGATAAGGCAGAATGGAGTCCCTGCCTTCAAGGAATTTATGCTCTTCTAGAGAAGCCAAGATGTGAGACATACAGCCCAGCTCCAACAACAGGGACAAGAGAATTCCATGGCAAAGAGCAGAGAAAGTGTGGGTTTCCCAGGGACAGAGGACACTTGCAGGTGTGTGACTGGGAAAGACTTCATTCATGGAGATGCTGGCATCTTCGGGGCTCTCAGGGAGCGTAGGTAGGATCAAGGACGGGCAAGGAAGAGCAAATGGAGTGAGAAAGGGCGTGGCTGCAGGTAAGCCCAGGATCTGCTCGGAGGCTGGCAAATGGTCAGACCAGCTAGAGAAAGTGGTGATTGAGGACTATTCCAAGCAGGGAAGGTGGTGAGTAAAGGAAGGGAGGGAGAAGGGAGAGCAGTGAATCGGCAAATAATAAATTCCTTGACCCGTTACCCACGTTAGAGTCCACTAACTCACCTCTGAGCACAAACCCTACCATGTAGAGCTCACCAACAATAATGCACCCCAAACCCTCTGCTATCCCATCAGCAGGTAGGACATAACACACCAGGAGCGCCTCTTTCTCGGCACTGTGCCTCTGCTGCTCTTCATGCAGCCTTTCTTCGTACTGGCTGTACAGCTTCCTGGTCATCTCCCTCATCACCTCTGCGTTGGCTTCTTGGGAGGATTCCACCTGCAGAGAGACTCACTTTAGAGCTACAACTTGGTGGGCTCAGGGGGAATCCACACCTTTCACTCTGTAGGTATCAAGTGTGGACTCACGGGGGAGTGGACCCATGCCCCAGGGCTCTGCAGGAGACAGAGGCACAGGAACGAACGGGGAAAGAGGTAGAAGAAGGAAAAGGGGTGAGCAGGTGCAGAGAAAATTAAAAGGGGCCCCTTACACTCATTTACTTGATATTATCTGGAAAAGGTGCTCCACGGGAGTGAATTTTTCAAAAGGCAGAAACGTACCTCTCTAAGTGTCAACCTTGCCCCCCAAATGTAGCCATTTTTAAACTGAATTCTCTAAAATGTATCATGCTCCACTGTCTTATTGACCTCTTTCTTCAATGACTCTTTCTGTCTAATGTTCTTTTGCTCCTGAAATTTTATCATCTTTTATTCTATCAGTTTTAACAAACTTTTTTCTCTAGTTAATATATCCACACTCTAATTGGCCTCAGAAAGATAAGCTTTTTAAATTCTTCAGTATTCTACTGTGGGCTGAAAATAAGACCACTACGTTATTAGAGTTGGGTCAGAGTCCTACAAAATTAAAAAGTAAAAAGGTTTGCTATAGGAGGAAGGAGGGAGTTAAAGAGAAAAGAGGAGATTACAGATATTGATGTTCTATTTCTTTGTTTTGTAGATTTAACTTTGAAACCAAGTAAATAATTTATCTGTTATAAATATTAAATGTTAAACAATTATCTACCAAGATCATTCACTGGGACAAGAACAGACCTTTCAACAAATGGTGCTGGGATGATCGGATTTGTCACATACAAAAGAATGAAGTTGGATCCCTAATACACCATATACAAAAATTAACTCGAAATGGATTAAAGGTTTAAATGAGAAAGCCAAAACTATAAAACTCTTAGAAGAAAACCATAAGGCAAATCTTTGTGACCTTTGATTGAAATTAGATATGGCACCAAAAGCATAACTGATGAAAAAGAGATAAATTAAGACTTCATCAATATTCAATATTAAAAACTTCTGTGCTTCAAAGGATAGCATCAAGAAATTGAAAAGATAACGCCTAGAGTGGGGGGAAATATTTGTAAATTATTTATCTAATAACTTGTATCTGGAATATATGAAGAATTTTGACAACTCAATAATAAAATATAAATAACCCAATTTAAAAATGGGCAAAGGATCTGATAGACACTCCAGAGAAGATATCCAAATGACCAATAAGCACAAGAAATGATGCTTAACATCATTAGTTATCAGGGAAATGCAAAACTACAATGAGCTTCACACCTACGAGGATGACTATAATCAATAAAAGAGAGTAACCAGTGTTGGCAAGGATGGGGAGAAATTGGAATCCTCTTACATGGCTGGTAGGAATGTAAAATGGTGCAGGCTATGCACTCTATGTTACCTTTCATATTGTTTGACTTTTCCCCCCAGGCGCATACATTACTTTAAAAATTTTTTTAAGTCAGAAAAGCAGGAAGGCCTTTGAAGAGAAGCTGCCCACATGGAGTTGAAGCCATCCCATTAGTTACACTGTCCAATCAGTCTCTAGGAAACACTTAAGCTCATATAAGAAATCTGGACTCATCCTTTCCATACCTTTGTGCTTTTCCAAATGTTGTGTTTGGAAATGTTCCCATCTGGTTTGGGGGACCTTAGCTGGGGGCTCCTGGGGGCTTGCACAGGCCTAGCTTAGGAGATGAGAAAAAGTAGAGCCGTGGGCAAGCAGGCTTATGTTGGGAGTGGCTGGTGTTTCCTTTCTTCCCTGGCCCTGCCCTCACCTGTGAACTTCAGGCCATTGATTTTATGGCCTCCGAAGGTTTGTGTCGCTTCCTTCCAGCTTACTGCTTGTTTAAGAGAGCTGAGTTAGCTGGGTAGGTAACCTCTGGATAAGTAAGGTGTACTACAACCCGGATAGGCTACATGATATTTACTCCAAAGACTGGACAAAAGTCTCTCTTGATGCCCTCTCAATCTCCCCTCTCATCTCTAGGCAAGTTTTGGTACCAAGAAACCACAAAATGGGAAGTCCTGAACAGAGGTTATCATTAGATGAAAGAGACCCAGCGTGTCCTGCACTCCATCTCCACTTCTAGAATGAGCTCTGGCCCTCACGTCCTGTTTACGCTGCATCCAGGTCACATGAAATACTCTGAGTCCCGTCACTTTTGTAATTTGGGGGGTGTGGGGTTGGGTAAAGTAAAGCATTAGTCTCTACAACAGGCAATTGCGGACTGGATTTAGAGGCTTGGTCTCCCTGACACCACAGCACCTCTGGAACAGACATGGATGAAGAGCACAGGTGCAGAGAGTAGATACTCAGTACATATTTGTGGAATGAATGACTGCACAGAGATCCTACATTGAGGAAAAGACTCCAAACAGTCATTTCAGAATTTTTCAGCAACAAATGCCTTTTTTTCCAAAGTAACTCTTACGCAGAAATACAATATATGAAAAAGTAGAAGAGTGTCCCTGTTTGAAGTGAAAGCAAAGAGGAGCTGATCGACTGTGTAGCTCTCTGGTCCCTCCCCCTTCCCAGGTGGTTGTGTTTGGCCAAGTGGGTGGTGATGGCACAGCCTATGGGGCAGCCATCACAGAGGCTACACAGTGTGGTGTGGTGGCCCATGCTCCCCATCAGCTGTCCCTGAGGCAGCCCATAGGTAGGGGACCACGTGGCCCAGTTTGTTCCCCTAACTAAATTCTTAATAGCACCTCCTTTCACTCCTGAACATACTCTGGTTTGAGCAATAAATCACATGGCACACTACCCATAACACACTCTCCCCTAGAATAGCCTAAGGCTGTGTTGAACACAATCTGAAAAGCACAGGCTTAAATAAAAACAAATTCATTCAGGAAATAATCTGTTGAGTCACTTCTGTGAGCCATTCGTGGGTCGGTTCCTGGAAGTTTCAAAGCTGGAAGGAGCACTAACATCTCCAGGGCCTTAGAAGCTGAGCTGAGGAATAAGCGCGACCTGGGGGCAGGAGGGACACTGCCCAGAGTCCTTGGTCGCCCACCCATTTTCTTCCTGGGGGCCCTTCAGCTCTTCATTGTCAAACCAGACAATGAGGCCTTGGAATCTCAGAGAGAATCTAAACAGTGAAGCTTCTGAAGTCCTGGACCTGTGGGCAGCCCAAGTGTCCTCTCAGTACATAAGAGCAGTGCCACGATGAGGTCTCAGGAGCCCTTGAGGCCACTGGGACCAAGGCAGGAGAGCCCAATAGGGGTATACACAGGGTACCCCCAATCTGCACTGGCAGCTGTGAACACAGAAACCCTCTCAGTCCCTTCAAGTCAAATCCTGTGGGGTTGGCCACAAAGAGGGTGGGGAAGCCCAACAAAGAAGAGAAGAGAGAGAGGGAAATGGGAGAGTTGGCGATGGGAGAAGAGAGAAAAGAAGAAGAGAAGAGAGAAAGGTTAGTGGGAAATCTACACTCCTGTACTTTACCTTCATTTTCAGCAGCTGGTTTTCCACCTGTGCTACCTCTAACTGCCTCTGCTTTTCCCGCAGCTTGTCCATGGAGGCTTCATATGTCTGCTGCAGATTTCTGACTTGAGCCTTAACGTTGCTATTCTCCAAAGTAACGTCCACAAGGGTTTTCTGTCAGGATGAAAATAAAAACCAGATCTAGCGGTGTGAGAAAACATGGCCAGAGTCATACACCGGGACATCCCTTTGTCATTAACGGCCGAGGGAGGCATCGGCCCACAGGAGCTGCAAGCCTGGGACCCTGGTGTTAGAGCGCCTGAGGGCCCCCCTTGGTGGTCAGGAGGTCTGCCGCCCTGCACTTGGGTGGGCCAGCCAGCTTTCCCCCGTAACATGCCATGGCTGCTGCTAACACCACTTGCCACTGCTTAGGATGGATGGAAATGGATTAAAACACTTTTCCAAGGAAAAATGTTTGTAATACGTAATTTCACGTGGAAAAAAAATGGGTTTGAAAACAGTAAGTACAGAAGAATCCCATTTTGAAAAAAATAATGCATGAGCATCTGTCCAAATGTATTCATGCCTAGAAAAAAAAAAAAAAAAAAGACTAGAAGGAGTCACCAAAATCCAAATAATGATTTTCACTATGGGATAGGATTATAGATGGCATTAATTTTCTTCTTCGTATCTTCTATATTTTCCATATTCCCAAACTGCAATCAGAAAACAAAATACGTGTTTTATAAAATGGAGATATTCCCCTTTTTTCTTAAACAGGTTGTTTACTTCTGTACTTCTAGACGAGCTGCCAGGACAGCAACAACAGGGCTGAGGTCACTGTAATGCCTGTAAATGCTTCATCTCCCTCGCTCAGGCAGAGAAGGGTGGTGATGAAGGGAGGGGCAGGGAGCCGAGTCTGTGACCCCCACAAGTGCCTGACAAGTGTCAGAAACCTGTTGCTTACTGCTCCAGGCTGCCCACTGGAACAGGAATGCTTAACTTAATATCGTTGCTATTTCATGCTTCGGGTCACTTGCTTAACTCTCCTTACAGAGAAATGGCTTCCACAACCCCAGAATTTCTACCACCAGACACAGGTTTATGGGCACCTTCTACCACCTCCTGAAGTCACCTACAACTTTATATTAGAAGATCTGGAAACTCTGGTGTTGAACACACATCCTAATACCTGGGTCCTCGTTGTAGATGACCAGTCTCTGAAGCTCCTCCACCCCTTAGCTTCCACTTTGGAGAATAAGCCTCATGCCTAAACCTATTCGAATCAGTAGAAAGGATTTTCAGTGGTGGTAAATAGATATTAAAGAAAATACAGAAGCCATTTGAAAGTTGGAATCACAGAGCATTGGAGATGCAAGGAGCCTTAGAAACCATCTGGCCAACAACCCTCTCTCCAAGTCCCACTGGCTTTACAGAGACCGGTCTTGTGCTCAGAACCTATATCTGGACCAAGAGACCAGGGCTGTAGCCCTGGACTAGCTATACACTTTGTTCAAGTCATTTCTGTTGGCCTCAGTTTGTTTATCCATAAAACAAGGGGGTTGGAGATCATCTCAATAGTGCTTTCCAGCTTTGACATTCTATAAAATCAAACCAAGGATCTGGTCTCGTCAGTAATAATGAAAATGGGGTAGACTAGACAATGGAAGAAATAAGAAGCCAACTATTTTCAGACTCAGTTGGGTTTCCTGGCCATGAGATGATGTATTTCTTTCCTCTGCTCCTCCCTCTTCCCCAGCCTCCACCCCCTCCTTTTTTGGTTTTTTTTTAAACAACAGTTTTTAATCTTTTCATTATAAGGCTCCTCTGTCTACCCTGGAATAAGAGACTAGACTGTAACTAGAAATCAGTCAGAGTCCCTGGGTTAGGGTGGACCCTGTTCTAACAGTTGACCTCTGAAATAAATGCCTGGCGTGTCAGTGGTGTGGACAAAAACGTTGCCTGCCATTCCAGTAAACAATGACTGTTGCCCACCATCAAGTCATCAGCCACCGCAGCCCACTCAACAGTGTGCCCTGAGGGGGATTCAAGATGGAAGAAAGCAGGATACTAGCCCTAGATAGTTAAGATGCAAACCAAAGAAATAATTTCAATGAGCCCAGACTCTTACATCTTCTTATACATAGAAAAGCACTAAAAACATTAACTAAAGATGTCTGGGTTTTTTTTGAGATTAACAGCAATCTTCTGATGTTTGGCTACATTTTTTTTTAAAGCAAAACTCGTATCTATCCTGGTTCCTCCCTCGCCCCTTTGGAGCAGCTCCTCAGAGCTGTCTGAGAGGCTGATTCCCAGGCTATAAGGCTCAGTAAGGTCCCCGAATAAAACAGAACTCTGAACTTTTAGGTTGTATGGTTGTTTTTTTTTTAATCAACAGTGGGGTGGCAAATCAGAAGTATGATGGGGAAGAAAACCCAGATACCAACCAGATCTGAACTCAGGTGAGATACAGCATTTCCTGGTTGGCCAGTAGAGAGATATCTGAGAGGGAAGGAAAGGGAGCCTGGGTGAGCCCCCTTGATAGCAGGAGGAAGGGAAAATAAAGGCTCCTGAATAAACCAGACCCAAAGTAGGGCTTGGCCTGAGGCCAGGGGAAAGCTGCCAGGCACTATGGGAGAGCCAGGAAAAGGGTGGGACGCAGAGGCCCCACCAGAAATGGGCCTCCCAGACAAATCCAAACACAAGGCCCACCCAGGCCCACTGCGGGACCATGGCCTAGCTTTGCTGTTGGCACTACTGCCCGAACAGCTGTTAGTAGAGAATACTAGATCCTAAGGGAAGTGGATAATCCCAACATGAAAATTTGTTTGCTTATCTAGCAAATTATTTATAGAGAACCAGAAAGGATGTGAAATAGCTTGTGTGAACTTTCAAGAGGAAGGTAAAGAGATAAGAGCCAAATAAAGTTGGAAGGGGACAAACTATTATTTGCATGTTTGGAAATTAAAGCCAAGGGAAGCTGCTTCTGGTGAATATAATGCTTTACTCTGAACATTTTCAAGTTAATTTGCATGTTGCGTTGGGGGACTCAGTCGGAAGACTAACAATGGGCAGCATATGAGGGGTTAACTCCTAGCAAATCAAACTAATCAAGAGAAAAACCCCCTTGACGTGTGGTGACCACACACATTTGCACAAATGTGGGATCCTGACTCTTTTTGCTTCCCTGCCTGGTACTACAAGATATTCTTCGGAAGCCACATGATTTCTTTCAAAGCAAAATAATTTCTAGGGACTTCCCTGGCGGTCCAGTGGTTAAGACGCCATGCTTCCAATGCAGGGGGTGCAGGTTTGATCCCTGACTGGGGAACTAAGATCCCACATGCCTCGCAGCCAAAAAATAGTAATCATAATAATTTCTAAATTAGGAAAAAGTACCTTACAGCCTCTGGGAGTCACTTGTCATGAATGAACGCAGATTGCCTTTGCTTAAGTCTGGCTTTCCTGTGGTTGGTGGAACTTCTCGTAACACTGGGGCTTAAGGGACGGGCTGATGTGTTGTTTTAGGCACTGACACTTAGAACCACTTGGGTGTCTAGTGGAACAAGTGACATCTCTAGCACTGAACTCAGGATCTAACCCCCAATTTTAATAAGCGCAAAAACAACTGCAACTCCAAAGTTGAGAGTCTCAGCTTGGAAGCATTTCCATCGGCTTCCTTCCTTCACCGTCTCCCTGGCCTGGCCTTCACTGTGGCTGTGTGTAAAGGATTCCAAATAATGAGCTGAAGACATTCTGTGACTTACTTTTCTACAAAGACACAGGGCCCACCCTTGGCTAAGCTCTCCTGCACTGGAACAGAGGAGACCCAGGTGAATCGGGAGCAGATGAATACCTGCAGGCTGATGGAGTCCGACACCAAAGCCGAGTTCATGGTATTAAAACTGTCCAGGGCTGACGACTGGGTTTGGATGTAATTCTCCTGATAATCCTGCTGAGCCTGTGAAACCTGGACAGATTGAGGAGACAGTTACACACAACCAATGCATACACACTCATGCAACCTTCAGTTACACACAACCAATGCACACACACTCATGCAACCTTCAGTTACATACAACCAACACACACACACTCACGACAACCTTCAGTTACACACAACACACACTCATGCAAACTTCAGTTACACACAACCAATGCACACACACTCATGCAACCTTCAGTTACAAGCAACGCACACACACGACAACCTTCAGTTACACACAACCAATGCACACACACTCATGACAACCTTCAGTTACATACAACCAACGCACACACACTCATGACAACCTTCAGTTACACACAACCAACGCACACACACTCATGACAACCTTCAGTTACATACAACCGATGCACACACACTCATGACAACCTTCAGTTACACACAACCAATGCACACACTCATGGAACCTTCAGTTACACACAACCAACGCACACACACTCATGACAACCTTCAGTTACACACAACCAAGGCACACACACTCACAACCTTCAGTTACACACAACCAATGCACACACTCATGCAACCTTCAGTTACACACAACCAAGGCACACACACTCACGACAACCTTCAGTTACACACAACCAACACACACTCATGCAACCTTCAGTTATACACAACCAATGCACACACACTCACAACCTTCAGTTACACACAACCAATGCGCACACACTCACAACAACCTTCAGTTACACACAACCAACGTGCACACACTCACAACCTTCAGTTACACACAACCAATGCACATACACTCACGGCAACCTTCAGTTACACACAACCAATGCACACACACTCACGACAACCTTCAGTTACACACAACCAATGCACACTCATGCAAACTTCAGTTACACACAACCAACGCACACTCATGCAACTTTCAGTTACACACAACCAATGCACACACATGACAACCTTCAGTTACACACAACCAATGCACACACGACAACCTTCAGTTACACACAACCAACGCACACACGACAACCTTCAGTTACACACAACCAACGCACACACACTCATGCAAACTTCAGTTACCCACAACAAATGCACACTCGTGCAACCTTCAGTTACACACAACCAATGCACACACACTCACAACCTTCAGTTACACACAACCAATGCGCATACACTCATGACAACCTTCAGTTACACACAACCAACGCACACACACTCATGACAACCTTCAGTTACACACAACCAATGCACACACTCATGCAAACTTCAGTTACACACAACCAACGCACACACACTCATGACAACCTTCAGTTACACACAACCAACGCACACACACTCACAACCTTCAGTTACACACAACCAATGCACACACTCATGCAACCTTCAGTTACACACAACCAATGCACACACTCACGACAACCTTCAGTTACACACAACCAATGCACACACACTCATGCAACCTTCAGTTACACACAACCAATGCACACACACTCATGAACCTTCAGTTAGGCTGGAATATTCCCCTGATGGTAGCCACATCCGGGTCAGTGATATTTCACGTACAGCTTTAAATTAAAAAGTCACCATCTGCATGACCCAGAGAGTAGAAAGACAAGACTACTTTTCCTTCGGATCATATTCACACATTCCCCCACAGGGCTTCACTTAGTCCTCGCAACACTTTGCAGCAGCCAGAACATTCTCTTTTATAGGGAGGAAACAGAATCAGATAAGTTAAGGGATTTGTATGCAAATAGCTAGGAAGTGGAACAGCTACTTTTAGAACCTAGAATGCAGTTGGATACCTTCTTGTGCCATCTTGCTTTTTTCTTTATAAATTTATTTATTTATTTATTTTTGGCTGCATTGGGTTTTCGTTGCTGCGTGCAGGCTTTCTCTAGTTGCGGCAAGCGGGGGCCACTCTTTGCTGCGGTGTGCGGGCTTCTCATTGCAGTGGCTTCTCTTGTTGCAGAGCACGGGCTCTAGGCATGCGGGCTTCAGTAGTTGTGACTCATGGGCTCTAGAGCGCAGGCTCGGTAGTTGTGGCACACAGGCTTAGTTAGTCCGCAGCATGCGGGATCTTCCCGGACCAGGGCTCAAACCCGTGTCACCTGCAATGGCAGGCGTATTCTCAACCACTGCACCACCAGGGAAAGTCCCATCTTGCTTATTTCTACTCACCATGGAAGGAATATACTTTGGGCTCAACCAGTTCTCAAGAGTTGTTTTGTGGCTGCTGCAGTTGTTGTGCTGTCTTTGTTGGACGTGTATTTAACACGTTTGAGAGAGATTCAACAGAGGCCAGCCTTAAACTAGACCTTAAAGAAGGGCTGGATATAGAAAGTCCGGGAGAGGACTTCCCTGGCAGTCCGGTGGTTGGAACTCCGCGCTCTCACTGCCGAGGGCCCAGGTTCAATCCCTGGTCGGGGAAATAAGATCCCACAAGCCTCGCAGTGCGGCCAGAAAAAAAAAGGCTGGGAGGCAGCAGAACCAGGGGTAAGGTTTCTGGGAAGGCTCAGGGGCAGACCCCGTGTGGCCTGTGGGAGCCACAGGAAGCAGCCAGGCATGAGAGAGTGAGAGGTGCACCCTTGGGAGTGGGAGAGAGAGCTGCAACAGCAGCCCAGGCCCAGGAGGCATGTTCCTGCTCACGGTGTGTTCATACAGCAGTAAGTTAGCATCTTAACCTGGCTACAGTCCGTGGTGTGGCCTGGAGGAGGAGGAGACTGAGGGTGGAGACTGAGCTCCTGCAACAGTCTAGCATGAAAAAACAGGGCGTGTAGGAGGGGGCAATGGAAAGCAGGGGGCAGAGCTCTGTTTTTGCATCTATTGCAAATCCAATCCTTTGGCTTTAATTACAGTCATTAGTGTCAGTGGAAGGCAGAGTGAATTTCCATAGGTCTGTGAGAATTTCACAAATCTCTTCCTACGTGTCAGTGAGCATGGGCTAGGTGGATATGCTTGTATACCCCCCTCCCCTGTAATCAAGGCAGTAGGTCTTACTTAAGCAGATAATTTCACAGACCAGACATAAACTAGACTCTAATACACAACTGTGGCAACTGTGCTCCTTTCCTGCAGATGTTAACTTTTGTTTTTGAATTTTATTTATTCATTTTTTATAAGCAGGTTCTTATTAGTTATCTATTTTATACATATTAGTGTATACATGTCAATCTCAATCTCCCAATTCATCCCATCACCACCCACCCCCCGCTTTCCCCCTTTGGTGTCCATACGTTTGTTCTCTACATGTGTGTCTCTATTTCTGCCTTGCAAACCAGTTCATCTGTACCATTTTTCTAGATTCCACATATACATATATGTGTTAATATACAATATTTGTTTTTCTCTTTCTGACTTACTTCACTCTGTATTGCAGTCTCTAGGTCCATCCACGTCTCTACAAATGACCCAATTTCATTCCTTTTTATGGCTGAGTAATATTCCATTGTATATATGTACCACAACTTCTTTATCCATTCATCTGTCAATAGGCATTTAGGTTGCTTCCATGTCCTGGCTATTGTAAATAGTGCTGCAATGAACATTGGGGTGTATGTGTCTTTTTGAATTATGGTTTCCTCTGGGTATATGCCCAGTAGTGGGATGACTGGGTCATATGGTGGTTCCATTTTTTGATTGGGTTGTTTGTTTTTTTAATATTGAGCTTCATGAGCTGTTTATATATTTTGGAGATTAATCCTTTGTTCGTTGATTTGTTTGCAAATATTTCCTCCCATTCTGAGGGTTGTCTTTTTGTCTTGTTTATAGTTTCCTTTGCTGTGCAAAAGCTTTTAAGTTTCATTAGGTCCCATTTGTTTATTTTTGTTTTTATTTCGATTACTCTAGGAGGTCAGTCAAAAAAGATCTTGCTGTGATTTATGTCAAAGAGCGTTCTTCCTATGTTTCCCTCTAAGAGTTTTATAGTGTCCAGTCTTACATTTAGGTCTCTAATCCATTTTGAATTTATTTTTGTGTATGGTGCTAGGGAGTGTTCTAATTTCATTCTTTTACATGTAGCTGTCCAGTTTTCCCAGCACCACTTATTGAAGAGGCTGTCTTTTCTCCATTGTATATCCTTGCCTCCTTTGTCATAGATTAATTGACCATAGGTGCGTGGGTTTATCTCTGGGCTTTCTACCCTGTTCTACTGATCTATATTTCTGTTTTCTGCAAATGTTAACTTTTATGGCAAGTATGTCATACAAAATGGATTTTTTTTCTTCAAGGTTATTAATCACAAATATTTTTTAAATGTTTTCTCCCATATGCGTTAGCAAGGTTAAACCCGAGGAAGCTTATTTTTTCTTTAATTTTTAGTAGGTAATACATTCATAGAGTTCAAACATTTTAAAAGTAGAAAAGGTATACACTAAAATAAATCTCCCTTTCAGTCCTGTCCTATCTGCTCAGTTACCACCTTGCCCACTCTGCACCTCAAGTAGGAATCACTGTTAATTATTTTCTTGATGATCCTTCTAGTAACTTTGTGTACACACACAAAACAGTCTAGATATATTTATTTTCCCCTCCTGGTTTACATAAATGGTAACACACTACATATGATATTTTCCTATGTCTTGCTTTTTTTACCACTTACTCTGTATCTTTGAAATTTTTCTGTATCTCTTTTTGAAGAGCTTACTCACTCTTTTTATTCTTTTTTTTTTTTTTACAACTCTGTGTATTATAGAGATGTAATTTATTTTACTTTCTCCTTCTTAATGGACACGTAGGCTTCCAATCTTTTTACTATTACAAACAATGCTTAACAACTAAGTTCATATATATGTCATCTCACATATGTGAGATTTGATCTACAGAATAAATGCTTAGAAAGAAGCTTGCTGAGTCAAAGGATGCAGGCATTTGTAATTTGGGTAGATACTGCAAACTGTTCTCCCTAAGAGTAATGCAAACGACATTCCAAGCAGCAATCTTCCTGTTCCTCCACAGCACGGCTAATACAGCATTTTGTCCTACTTTTGCAGTTTTGCCAGTCTGTTAGGTGAAAATAGCATCTCAGGACCATTTTAATGCGAATTTTTCTTATTGAGAATGAGGCCAAGCATCTCGTCATACATTTAAGAGCTCTTCATCTTTCCTTTACTATAAACTATCTGTCACAAATATTTTGCCTATTTTTATGAGTTGTGGTCCTTGTCCTCTTGATTCATGGGCGCTCTTTAAATACTCAGGATATTAGCCTATTATCTATAATATGAAGGCAAATAATTTTTCCCAGCTTGTCATTTGACTTCGGTGTTTTTGTCAGCACTAGTCTTCATTTTTTTTTTTTTTTTTTTTTGCGGGCCTCTCACTGTTGTGGCCTCTCCCGTTGCGGAGCACAGGCTCCGGACGCGCAGGCTCAGCGGCCATGGCTCACGGGCCCAGCCGCTCCGCGACATGTGGGATCGTCCTGGACCAGGGCACGAACCCGTGTCCCCTGTATCAGCAGGCGGACTCTCAACCACTGCGCCACCAGGGAAGCCTCTCGTCTTCATTTTAATGTAGTCAAAATTATCAACTTTTCCTTTTGTGATTTTGGGATTGCATGTCATAGTAAGAAACTGCCTTCCCCACCCCAAGAGTATAAAAGAATTCACACATATTTTCTTCTGGCACTTTCAAGTTTCATTTTTCAGCATCTTTGATCTATTCAGAATTTACCCAGGCATAAGTCTGTCCCAACAGCATATACTGACTGGTCCATTTTCCTCCCTTCATTTCAGATGCCACATTTATCATATATTGGGGTACATTTCTGGGCTTCTTTTCATTGATGTCTATTCATTTATGTGCCAATACTACATACTGTTTTAATCACTGAGGCTTTCTCAATTTCTTATAATATTAAAAGGGATAGTCTCCTTCATTGCCTTTTTTTCCCCAGAATTTCAACTCTTCATATTTATTTTCTGTATACCATGGAACCACCTAGTCCAGTTGTAAAAAGCAACATAAAAATCTGTTGGTATTTTTATTGGGTTATATTAAATTTGTATATTAACTTGAATGGTATTAACATCTTATGATGTTGAATCTTCCTTTCTAAGTACATGACATATCTTTCTACTTGTTTTTTTTTTTTTTTTTTTTTTTGCTGTACGCGGGCCTCTCACTGCTGTGGCCTCTCCCGTTGCGGAGCACAGGCTCCGGACACACAGGCTCCGCGGCCATGGCTCGCGGGCCCAGCCGCTCCGCGGCATGTGGGATCTTCCGGGATCGGGGCACGAACCCGTGTCCCCTGCATCGGCAGGCGGACTCTCAACCACTGCGCCACCAGGGAAGCCCCTCTACTTGTTAAAGTCTACTTCCAGATACCTGGTAGTTTTTGTTGTTGTTATTTCCTCTAACTGGTTGTTTTTTGTATATTGAAACCTAACATGTGTCCATTAATCTTTTACCCTGCTACCTTACAGAATTCTTTTATTGTTTATAGTAGTTTTTTTATTGGTTCACTTGAGCTTTCTGGGTATATCACCATGTAGTTTGTAAATAGTGATAGTTTTACATCTACCTGTCCAGTTTTTATACCTCTATAAACTGTTTATTTATTTATTATTATTTATTGTTTAATTTATTTCTCTTGTTTAATTCCATTGGCTAGGGTCTCCAGTACAATGCTAAATAATAGTAGTGGTAGCTGGCTTCCTCATCTTATTCCTGATTTTGGAGGGAATGCTTTGACTGTAAAGATTACTCTCGCCACAAAAATTTTCCTGTAGATAATAAACTTCATTCTGTGATAAAATTCCCTCGGTTCATTTAAAATATGATTCCATCATAAGGAACATCATAAACTCAAATATCTTCAGGCACTAGCAACTGAGAGGGAGTTCTAAGCTCTAGCATCCCTCCACATTTGACTTACTGACAGTTCCTGGGTGAGCTGTCGAATCTTCTGTCTCATTTCATCATAGTCTCCGTACATTCGCTTCCTTACATTTTCCAAAGTGGCTCTTACCTGCAGCCCACAAAGATGCTAGTTAGAGATCAAGCTACAATATTTTCAAGTGAGATTTCTGAAACATTTAAGAAACCCTAATGAGAGAAGGGCACCACAAAAAAGCAATCTGAAGAACAGGACAATTGGGATATTAAGACAGAAGATCAATCTAATTAGAAGCTGATGGAATTATCCAAATAATATTGATGATAATAATAATAATAAATGCATATTGTGATTATATATAATTATTGATAACTATTAATTATACAAATAACATGCTCTAAAGAAAGATTCGTTTACTGAAATTCACCTACCACCCTTAAAACCATATTCAGGCCAGATTTCCCCCTTTTCCTATCACATGTTTTTACAAGTAGAAAATGTTGAACAAGTTGACTTTCTATACACATGGCTAGGAGGACCAAAAAACCAAAAAGCAAAAGCCACCTCTAATTTTCCCTATCTCTGCCCTGAGTGCCAAAGAACAAATAAATGTTTGGAATATGAGGCAGGAAAGTATGAGCTTAGAGAGCCCGTAAATGTGAAATTCAGTTCCTCAGTAATCACCAACAATACACAAGGCACTAAATATAAGAAAAGTCAGTTGATCCCCCAAACACCTGTTTATACAAACTCTGTTTAAATTTCTCTACAGTACCACTTCCAGAGGAGTAACGGGGCCTTAAATATATTTTCAATAAAAACAAAAAACCCATCAAATAGTCTCTGTCTTCCCCCTTCTTCTGGTGCCCCTAGGAGGATGAGGAACTCAGGGATCCTCGAACAGAACAGGAAGCCTCAAGGGAGCCCTCTCCAGAATGCTCTGGAACTTCTATCACAGGCTCAAAGGCAGCAGTTTGGTTTGATGGGTGTGTAGGGCACAGCATGAGCGGACCTAATTTTGAAGCTGTACTTGCACAACTAGCACGTTGTTTTAAACTGACTGCATGTTTATTAGGAGTGACTGGATATTGGTGGAGATTCCAAGGCAGGAAGGAGAGGGCAAGTCAAGACATCACGCCCTCTCCAGATGAATTCTAGTAATAAAGACGACTTTCTTGTCATTGACTACAAACGTTTTGGGGAAATGAGCCAAAAGCACAACTTTTCATTCTGGGCCGGCAGAATGGCTCTCTTCTGTGGCCCTGAGTTAGCTCTTGGGCTGCTCACCATTGGGAGGTGGGTGGAGCTGGGTGTTGCTCCCACTGGCAGATACTGCAGGAAGCCAACTGAGCCAGGGTCACCCACAAGCAAGGGAGGGCACACAACCCATAAATACACTCAGGAATGAGGAGCGAGTGATAGGTCTGAAACCAGCTATAGAAGGTGTTTACCCGGAAGTTAATTTTAAGTTGCAGATCACAGTGGCGGTTTGGAAATTCAGGTCAGTTACTCCCCTGTGACCTGGGCACCTGACAGCCTGAACCTACTATCTTGTCTTGGGCAATCTGCAACTCTCCAATCTGCTTAGAAGATTTACCTCTGAAGTGGTGCCATGTTATTTAGGGCATTTCAGTGAGGAAGGTCTAAGCATTTCCATGAGAAAAATACAGGAAACTAGGAAGGTGCAAGTTGTTCCTACCTAGGAAAATTAGGAATGGGATACTGTGAATGGTTAAACCTGATCTTTGGGGGTTGGATGACTGGGGCTCTGAGGCTGGTGGTTGTCACACATCTTCTGCATGTTTGTGTATGAGTGTGGCTCTTCTGGCTTTTCTTCATTTTCTCTGCTAAGCATTTATTATCTTTTTTATTCCTTAAAATTATACAAGTATCCAAATCTTTCGACACATTAAGAAATGCACATTATTTTTGATTTTTTTTTTTTTTTTTTTTTTTGCGGTAAGTGGGCCTCTCACTGTTGTGGCCTCTCCCGTTGCGGAGCACAGGCTCCGGACGCGCAGGCTCAGCGGCCATGGCTCACGGGCCCAGCCGCTCCGCGGCATGTGGGATCTTCCCGGACCGGGGCAAGAACCCGTGTCCCCTGCTTCAGCAGGCGGACTCTCAATCACTGTGCCACCAGGGAGGCCCTATTTTTGATATTTGATAAGAGATGTTCTTCTCAAAAACTCAAACCACAGCTGACAACATGTGTTTTGTGTCTTATTTGCAAACACAACCAAATAAAATGAGGCACAAAGAACTAGTTTTGACCTTAAAGGTCCCTTCCCAGACCTCACAATCTATACATGAGAAAACTGAAGCCCAGACAGGGCAAAAGTTTGTCTGGGCCAAAGAGCCAGACCTTGAACCAAGGTCCATGGGGACTCTACTGCCCATGCTGCGCCTGCTTCTCACTTTCTAGTCCACAGGCCAGTGTTTTGGTGCAGCTCATTGCCTCTCTATCTAATCACTTTGGTTTGGGTCACAAAGGCACTGCTCAATCTAGGGAGACACTGGGCGAACCAAAAAGGAATGGAAATGATGGATGGATGGATGGATGGATGGATGGATGGATGGATGGATGGATGGAGGGACAGGTAGGTAAGTAGATAGATATAGATAGATTAAAAAGAAATGAAAAAATTACAAGGAAATGCTCCAAAATGTTAACAACTGTTCTGGTTGAATCGTAGAATTACAGGTGATTTTGTTTTCTTCTTCATACATGTTTACATTTTCCAAAATTTCTCAATAGAACATATAGTTTAAAAGAAATGTAATATTCAGTCCCTGGTCAGGGAACTAAGATCCTGCAAGCCGTGCAGCATGGCAAAAAAAAAAAAAAAAATGTAATATTAATTACAAAAAAAAATGTATTAATTGACCTGGGTTGGACAATGTCTATCGTGGTTGACTTCCCACCATCCATTTCAACCTAACTGATTGGTCTGAACCAGCAATAGTCATCCTATTCCCCTTGCCAGTGATGGATTTGGGAGTGGGCATGTGACCTGGGTCCTGGCCAATGAGAAACAAGGGGAAGTCTAATGGAGGGTCTCCATAGAGCAACCAGAGATGACTGTCCTCTTTTCCTCCTCCAGACACCATCATATTTTTAGATGTTGCCATGAGCATGAGGCTGAAGGAGAAAAGAACCAGGGGAAACTCAGAGAAGTAGAACTGGAGCTTGGAGAGGCCTGCTTAGAGCCCACCTACCCCTAGAGTTACCCCCACATGAGACAAATTCCTTTTCAAGTTGGCTTTTCTGTTACTTGCAGCGAAAAGCATCCAAATTTATACAGTTGTCCAAACTCGTACATTAGGAGTGTTCAATGTAATAAGCAAAACTACTTAAGAGCCTACTTATCATACATGGAAGAAAGAAGCCATTTGGTCTCCTGAGTATCCCTACTTAGTAGCATCTAGAAATTCACTCTATACCTCACTGCAGAATTACATCTGCGCTCTTCCTATTACCAGGAAGATCTGCAGCCACATTTCCATCCACAATGATAACACTTAGAATTGTTTCAAAATGCCTATTACATTCATATCAATGCTTCCAACTCCACCCTCTTACATGCTACAAGAAGTGTATAAACCAGAAAAAAAAAAAATCCTTAAACAACTCACGTCTTTGATGTAGTTCATCTCTTCTTTCAGCTGATTGGTGGTCCACCCATACACCACCATTTCTTTCTGCTGGTTTTGATCTGATCTTCGCACCACACCATAGACCACACCCTGAGGGAGTTTTGTGGTGGGTTCACCATTGCTCAGGTCACGATACTAAAAGAGAGAGAGGAATGGAATAATGACCCTTTAGGCCTCATAGAGACAGCTGTCATCTCGGCCCACTGTATATGGTTATGCAGGTTGTACCCAGCACTAGGGTGCCTGGCAGTGGGGAGAGTGGCCAGTAGAAATCCAGCCTGGTCTCTGCTTGCCAAGTCACACCTGGCCTGGGCTGAGCCTGCCTTTACCCTGGAGGAATAGCACCTTTCCCTAATTTCTACCAAAGTTCTGTTCCTTTACCTTGTAGTACATCTGCAGGGCCCCATCTTCCCAGAGAAGGTGCCTTTATTTAATTCTCACAAAGGCGCCAGGTGGACTTGCGCCATCCCTGATAACAAGAGTGAGTGTCTAAAATCTCGCATTCTTGGGAATACTGTTTTTCTCTTTATACCAGTTCCTCTGTATGACTTCATCCTCATCATTAACTGTGTGGCCTGAAATGCATGAGGTTGAGATACGCAAGGGAAGAATTTTGGCAGCCATCTGGCAGCCAGATTGTCCTCTGAGGTTAGGGCTGACCCTGGAGCCAGTTCCAAGGAAAGGGGGTAGGGTCACCTGTTGTGACCACTCATGAAATATTTCTGAAAAGCCAGGCAGAGGTGGCATAACTTCACCCCAAAAGAATCTTCTGCTCCGTAACTCTCTCAGTTAAAGCTCTGATCAGTGCTAAAGTGCAAATACCTTTGGGAAGTGGGGAACATGTCCAAGTCCTAACACATCTTCATAGACTGAAGGCTCAAGAAGCAGGAGGAAGAGAAACTAAGATTTGATGAGCACCTACTATAAGCTAGAAATGTCCCTTACACGTTTAATCTTCACAACGACACCGTGACATGGTGACTGTCCTCTCCACTTTATAGCTGAGAAAACTGAAGTTCAGAGAGGTTAAGTCTCTCCCCTATGGTCACACATCTAGATTCGAGCCCAATTCTGTCTGACACTAAGTACACCTCCCCACAGTGCAGGCTTTGTTACATGTAGAGGCACAGAGTAGGCCTTCACAATATGGAAGTGAAAAACTCAAAATAAGACAGTGAGACTTCAGAGAAAAACCAGCCTACATCTAATCTTCCTTGGGACAATGCCACAGAAGGCTGAATTCCATTATGGCAACTCTGTTCTTACACTAATTTTAAAACCACCTTTGCATAAATTCTTTCTATGCACTTGCGAAACATCTTTGACATATAAAACTATAATTTGCATTTTAAAATCATTCATCTGCAGCAGAATAGTAAGTACTTTATAATCCCATTCAAAGTTTGTAAAAATAAAGCAAAGTTACCAGACAAATTATTAATCATTAACGACCTCTAAGGAGGGGACAGTGGGGAGGGGCAGGGATGCTGGAGGACAGGATGACTTCAATTTTTTCTTTATACCCTTGTGTATGGTTTGTTTACAGTGTGAGCTTTTTTAAAAAAAAATTAAGAAAACGAAACATCCATTGCTTCCCACTCTTCTGTACAAACCTGTTAAGAGAGAAAATATGAGGAGTGGGACACTCTGCATTTGCTTCTGGAAAATGCTTCCACTTGAGCCCCTCATACCTGGGTCCCACGGGCACTGAGGCAACTCTTGAAGTTGGTACCTAAGTTTAGGTGAGTGGGGGGTTAAATGGCTCTCAGTGGAGTGCAAAGCCGGGATTAGATATCCCTGCTTTACTACACATTTAATTAGGAAGAGGAAAAGCTCTAATGAAACTCCCCACATACCGGGAAACAAAAGCATGCTCTTTCTGTCACCAACTCCACCCAGTTCCTGAAAAACAAGCTGATGTCGGCCTAAGGCTTTGGGGGAATGCATTTCTGCAAAGCAAAGGTTTTCGCAGGTGGACTGGCTTACAGGAAGATGCTCAGGTGGCCGGATACAGAGGACTCTGCCTCCCTGCCCACGCTGGGGGATGAGGACCATCACTGATGGAGGCAAATACAAACATGCCAAGGACAACACAGTCTGTGAAACACCACCCTAGAGGTCGTGGATCTGAAAATTATGCACATGGAAAGATACCAAAGTTCTGTTAAGTAAAAAATAGTAAATTGCATATTCCCATTTTTTGTTTTAGAAGTGTGTGTTTTGAGTATATAAAACACCTAGAAAGATGGACTCCACACCGTTAATGATAGTTTCCTCAGTGAAATGGGATTTCACTCTTCCCTTTATGCTCTTCTGTATTCTAATTTTTAATTAGTTTGAAATAACAGGCATTATTTTTGAATTGATCTTTTTTTTTTTTTTTTTTTTTTGCAGTATGCGGGCCTCTCCCTGTTGTGGCCTCTCCCGTTGCGGAGCACAGGCTCCAGACGCGCAGGCTCAGCGTCCATGGCTCACGGGCCCAGCCGCTCCGCGGCATGTGGGATCTTCCCGGACCGGGGCATGAACCCGTGTCCCCTGCATCGGCAGGTGGACCCTCAACCACTGCGCCACCAGGGAAGCCCTAAATTGATCATTTTTATTTTAATTTTCAAAACATGAAAACTAAAAAATTACTACAAGGTCAGGGTCTAAATGACAGACCCACAGGGAAGGGCCCAGCACAGGACTCTGCTCAGAGGCAGGGCCACCAGCATGGGCCGTCCCACAAGGACAGGATTCCTGAGGCAGCGTGAGGAGCTGCTGGGCTGTGACGGGGAAAGGGAACGGATGGTTATGGAGAAAAAGAAGGGGAAAATATTTGTTGCCTAGCCATTTTATTATACAACATTTAATCCTCACAGTAACCCTACTGTGTAAGCATTACTCTTTCTTCCAAGGTGGTAGCATTCAAGTGCCTGTGCCTGTCTTTCCAAATCTAGGCCCTTTCCTTAACCAGAAAGCCTTCAGGATAGCTAAGAGGAGAGGAATTGGAACACACATGTCCCTGCGGCCCACAGACCTCAGGGCTACGGGAGCCAAGAGCCGGGCCCTCAGGTCCAGGGCCATTGGGAGGAGACGGGCCCGGGATGGGAGGCTCTTCTCCAGCCTCCTGGCATCCATCTCCCTGGCCCCCACCACCTCCTCTCTGTTCCTTTATCAGCCAACCTCCTTCTTGCCTCAGGCATTTACACAGGCTATGCCCTCTGCCTGCAGAGCCCACTGCTGGGCTGAAATGTCCTTCCCTCAAGGTCATCTTCACTGACCCTTCAGACTGTCAGGGCGCCACAACACTTCCCACAATCACAGTGCGGTGACTATCAGCATCGTTAATATACGTAAGGCCTGCTCCCCTATCAACTGGAAGTTCCAAAAAGTCTAGAGTCTTGTTTGTCTTCTTTTCCACCACAATCCCTGGCATCTAACAGTGATCACCACTTAAGGAGTTTCTCAATGAATATTTGCTGAATGAATAGGGAGCTTTAGAAGCTGGAAGAGGTTTGGGGGAATTACCCAGAATATGTAACTATGGTCCCCTGAAGAGAACACCCTTTGTTCCTCTTAGACGGAGGGACAGGGAGATGATATTTGTCCCAATCATAAAATCTATATCCAGAAAAAGTTGCAAAGGAGCTGAGACTGCTATCATTTTTATGAAAGGTCAGTATGATTTTGGTCAAAAACTGGAGAACCCAGAAGAAGATGAAAAGAGCTGATACGTTTGGCACCGTGTTTATAGCTACATTTTTCTCATGTCCTTTAAAATAATCTCCCCACAAGATAAATATTAATTTTTAGGCATGATAATAGCATTGTGATTATATTAAGAGATAATCTTTATCTTTTAGAGAAATATGCTTAAACTATTTGTGATATCTGGGATACAGGGTGGAGGAAGTGGACAGGGGTGGAAACAGGCCAGGACTGACTATGGGCTGAGGGTTGTCAGCTAGGTGAAGGGTCCAGTATTCTTCTTTTGTTTATGTTTGAAATTCTCCATAATTAAAAGTGTTTTAAACTTGTTTATAATGCTGCTCTGTATTAAAAAAAGACCGAATTTTTAAAAATGTACACTAGGCCTATTAAAAGCCTCCTGGGCATGAAACAATAGTAGGTAAAATCACCTTGCAAACAAAAGCCCTAATAAATGCACGGAATGAAAAAGTTATTGCCAAAGAAGGGAAAAGGAGACAATCAGCTGAAAGAGCATCCCAAATCCCTCTGTGCAATGCAGCAGAATTAACAACAGGCAACTTCAGTAAACTATATAGAGAATGTCTCAGTGAAACTGTTCCCTGGGATGTATGCACAGCTAAACACTTACTTACAGGCTCATGCTATGGCTGTTTTCCCTAAAGATACACTTGGTGGCAAGTGCCTTAGAAAAGAAAAACTATAGAAAAGTAACCCAGCCTGAACTCCTGCTGCAAGGGTTTTACTGCTGAGGGAGAGCTGGGGTATGAATCCAGTGACAGATGACCATATTTTCCAAACCCTATATAAGATCTTACAATGAGTATATAAGATCTTACAATGAGATAAGCTCTATAGAGGCAGTGAGTGTATCTGCCGTAGTCACCGCTGTATCCCCGATACTTAGTATAAATAGATGCTCAATAAGTACTTTTTTTTTTTTTTTTTTTTTTGCGGTACGCGGGCCTCTCACTGCTGTGGTCTCTCCCGTTGCGGAGCACAGGCTCCGGACGCGCAGGCTCAGCGGCCATGACTCACGGGCCCAGCTGCTCCGCGGCATGTGGGATCTTCCCGGACCAGGGCACGAACCCATGTCCCCTGCATTAGCAGGCAGACTGTCAACCACTGTGCCACCAGGAAGCTCTCAATAAGTACATTTTGAAGGCAAGAAGAGAGAGAGGATATTTGGAATTGTGCTTAGGCCAGAATATTTGGAGTATGTGGTCATCCTAGACACTGATCTGTGCAAAGGAAGAAAATCCCATGGTCAAGAAGGGTTCTTAGAGAATAATACCAGAAACACAGTTTTCCAAAAATCCAAATTGATGGTGGTAGACCGCCACAGCCAACCCCTGACCCCAGAGGCTAGGACAGGCAGCTGGTCACACGTCCAGCTGCCAATATGACTTAGATGGACCGTAACATGGATTGACTGACTTGAAAACTATAAGCCAAGTTATTTCCAAAACTTTTTGTTTGGGACCTCTTCTTGAAGCCAGAGGGTGGCAGCTGACCTGGGGACTCTAAGTGCTGAGCCTCCGGGCATCCTATCCATCTTGTAGGCAGAAGAGGTGACTTTCAGGAATGTGCTCTGACCTGTCTGACCTGTGTGTCCATCACAGCAAATTACGGTTCCTGGTCATTACTCATGCTTGACTTTGTTTTGCCCGATTGTGACAACAATGAACGCTACAGCTGAGCCGAAGGGGCTCTTCCACAGCCTGGGAGGGAAGTAGGGAGGGGATGGGCAGCCCTGTCCTCTCAGAGAAATGGAGACATTTGGCTTATTGAGATACTTGTTATTTCTGACTATCTCACAGACGGAATAGAGACCACTGCCTACATAAACTCATGCTTGGAAAAAGACGGATCACTTTGAATGCTTAAAGATGAGAAGGGAAAGAAAAATTCTAGCCAAGCAGAAATCCCACAAGAGAATGTAGTTCTCATCATAGTATCCTTATAAGAGTAACCTCTTAAAGATAATACTCTATACTAATATCTTAGAGATATTACTCTTTATACTACTCTAAAGATATACTCTATCTATAAAGATATCTCTAAGTAGTATCTTAAAGATATTACTCCATTCTAAGCAGACAATAGCTGCTTAGGCCTAAACACTCCAGGAAAAAGAGAAGGAGAAGAATATCTTCGGGGAGGTGGGAGGATCAATTCTTTTCTGGAACCCAGGGGTATAGTACACACCTTAGGTAAGTTACCTTGACTGATACAACAGACTTTCCTGATAGGAGGAAGTGTGCAAGTTGACATCACCATGATGACACGGCCAGGGCACAGATCCGAGACAGACGTATTACTACTACTAGCTGTGTGGCCCTGTGCAAGTGACTTACTTCACTGTTTCAGGGTCCTGAACAGTAAAATGGGGATAATACCACGAATTTCAGAGGCTTGTTTTAAGGAATACATGGAATAATATACATAAATCATCTAGTGCACTGCTGGGCATACTAGCAGATAACTGACAGATTCTATTGTTAGCGGTGGTGGCTTTACATTTCCGAGCATCTGATTTCCTACTAAATTCTCCACATCTGTCTGGATGCTTCCGCCTGTCTGTCCACCTCTCTCCTCTTGGTTCCTTTTGCTATGCCCATCACAGTCACCAGATTTACTCTGACAGTGAAACGCTCACCCCTGAACTGGCCTTGGTTTCTCTGCTAGGAAAATTCAAGAGCTTGGTGCGCAATCTCCTGGCCCCTCCTCTGTATCCAATGAGGTTGTGGGGTGGGGGCACTGCTGGGGCAGCCAACGCAGCCCTGACCTTATGTTAAACCACAGCCACTGCACTTTCACCGTTCTACAGATGGCGCTGTCATACATATTCGTTTGAATAAAGAGTTCCAGAGCTAAAGAAGTGTGGGGAAATGCTGGCTCCAGGCTAACCTTTCCATTTGCTAGAAGAGGAAATTGAGGCCCCTGGAGATGACTTGAGTGGCCCGACCACGACCTCGAGGGATCAGGCAGCCAGCCCTAGAACCCAGGCCTCTTTGCCCTCCAGGGGCTGCTATCTCTGAGAGGCACATAGAGTCCTACACGCTATCGCCAGGGCAGCTCCAGCCCCATCTGAATCACAGCAGCACACTCCCTCACCTGGCAACAGTTCGTGATGTTGTATAAACAGTCACGCCAAGGATGAGAACGCAGCAGGCTTATTCATCCGGGGCTTTTAAGGGAACAAGGACTATAAAACTGAATGGCAAGGGTTTCCTTTTAACCATTTTACTGGGCTAGGAAAGCCCCCGTCTTTTTATACATACACATATATCCGCTCTCCCTCACTCAGGGTTCTCCAAGGTCGAGAGAGAAACTTCTTTAAAAACGCAAGTCACTAAAGGACATCTACGACAGAAGGATGCTAATAGCTAATTAAAATATTATCCACTTCAAGCTACTTTGTCACTTTGGAAACACCTCACCATCGCACAGCCTCTGAACAGGCAGAGCTTAGATTGTATTCTCTAAAATTCAACTATGCAGTGAGACCCTGATTCAACACGATAAAGGTTTAATAGCTGGTGTTCGTTCTATCTCTTACTTCTCTGTGTATGTGTGTATCTGTGTGTGCATAAGAATATTTGCACATAGATTTGGATAGGAATATGGATACATACATTCACAAAGTTCTTTGAAAATGATAGGGGTTGGGCTTCCCTGGTGGCGTGGTGGTTGAGAGTCCGCCTGCCGATGCAGGGGAAGCGGGTTCATGCCCCGGTCTGGGAGGATCCCACATGCCGCGGAGCGGCTGGGCCCGTGAGCCATGGCCACTGAGCCTGCGCGTCCGGAGCCTGTGCTCCACAACGGGAGAGGCCACAACAGTGAGAGGCCCACATACCGAAAAAAAAAAAAAAAAAAGAAAGAAAATGATAGGGGTTTAATTTCAAAATTACCTACTACCAATTTTAATTTTTTTTTTTTTTTTTTTGCTATACGCGGGCCTCTCACTGCTGTGGCCTCTCCCGTTGCGGAGCACAGGCTCCGGACACACAGGCTCCGCGGCCATGGCTCGCGGGCCCAGCCGCTCCGCGGCATGTGGGATCTTCCAGGATCGGGGCACGAACCCGTGTCCCCTGCATCGGCAGGCGGACTCTCAACCACTGCGCCACCAGGGAAGCCCCCAATTTTAATTTTAATGTTCAACAATTTAATAAACATGTCATCAATCCCTCAACACGAAACTTGTGTCTACAAACTAATCAGCATTTCCTCTTCCATAGAATTAATGACATTTAATATACAAATAAAAGTCCATCGCTCATTTGCCCGAGTTGTTAATACAATTTAAGGTGATAATATTCCACAAAGAAACTTATCATGGGTTGAACTGTGTCCTGCAAATAGAGAGCACGTTGGAGCCACCTTCCCCAGTACCTCAGAATTTGGCCTTATTTGGAGACAGGGTCCAGTTAAGAAGAGGTCCCTGGAGTTAAGACCTAATCCTATATGACAAGTGTCCTTACAAAAAGAGGACAAATTGGATTCAGAGACAAACACACACAGGGAGAGCAGCATGTACAGCTGGACTGATGCTGCCGCAGCCAGGGACTGCCAACCGCCGCCAGAAGCTGAAAGAGGCAAGGAAGGATTCTTCCCTGGAGCCCTCAGAGAGAGCATAGCCCTGCTGATACCGTGACCCCAGACTTTCAGCCTCCAAGACTGGGACGCCATAAACTTCTGTTGTTTAAGCCCCCCAGTTTGCGCAACTTTTTTATGGCAGCCCAAGGAAACTAACACAAAACTGAATCACCATAATCCACAGTCACGCACTAAGCGCCAACTATGGGCAAAATTAAAAGACTGCACATTTTTATGTGTGTGTATATATGTACACGGATGTTGCAGGAATATGTATGTATACATATGTGGAGTGCTTAGCAGCAGATGGCTAGGTGCCAAGGGAGAGGGTAGCCTGGGCATCCTGTAGCTCAAGAGAGGGGATAATCACCCAAGCACAGGCAGTCCAGGAAGGTCGTGGGGAAGCGGGCCTTCAGTAGGGCCTTGAAGGGTAAGGAGACTTGGATAAACTGAGTGTGGCTGGGCAGAGACTCATAAATGATCCAGATTTCATACTTTTAAATACTAAAATAATGGTAGGGCTTCCCTGGTGGCACAGTGGTTGGGAGTCCGCCTGCCGATGCAGGGGACGCGGGTTTGTGCCCCGGTCTGGGAAGATCCCACATGCCGCGGAGCGGCTGGGCCCGTGAGCCATGGCCACTGGGCCTGTGCGTCCGGAGCCTGTGCTCCACAACGGGAGAGGCCACAGCAGTGAGAGGCCCGCGTACCGCAAAAAAAAAAAAAAAAAAAAAAAGGTAAAATAATGGTAATACAGCAATAAAATATCTGTCCATAAAAGTAACACCATGCAGAGAACACTGAACACCAACTCAGCCACCAGTAGGACAGGACTCGGGAGAGCAAAGCTGATGTACGGGGTGTGCATCCTCCCCAAAGCGGCCAACCTGTGTACGGAGGAGTTCTCTGAGGTAAGGTTTCTGCAGAGAGAGGAGGCGAGGCCCAGGTGTATTGGCAGAGGGATGCTCAGAGGAGGACATAATAACATCAGAAAAGATGCAGCAGGCACAGCCCAAAAGGGAGGAGGAGATGCAGGACAGGCAGTTTCAGGAAGGAGAATGACTTCTCCAGGGGGGACGGGGGAGAAAAGCAAGAACCAGGGCCACTGGGTTTGACAAACAAGGGGAAGCAATTTGGCATTAAGTCATCGCCTCTCTAATCAGTGTTACAGGCCAGACACTGTGGTGGGACCTTTGCATATACTAGCTCGGTTACTCTTTGCAGCTAGGCTTTAATGTGCCTACTTGAAAGATGAGGAAACTAATAGCAGAGAAACAAAGTATCTGGGAGCCATCCGTGGACTGGGCAAAGCAGTCTCGGGGCAGGTGGGATCTTCCTTAAGAGAAAGACAAAGAGAAGCAGACACCTGGGCATCTGCCTTAGGAGCAGGAAGCCATCCACATCCACCCAAGGAACCCATGACTCCAGAGAAAGACGCTGCCTCTGTTGTAATTACCTCCAGAAGCCTCCAAACACCCCATCCTGAAGCTGGGCAACCTGTACCACCTGCTACACCCTTCCCCAGCTCCACTGTGAGTAATTCCTCTTCCTGATGATTTGGGGCCAGCAGACAGAATGGCCCAGCTGGCAGTGGTGTCTACGTGTGGCCCATGGCATCCTTAGGTCCTCAAAAGACACCAAGCATCCTCCATGACTGTGAAAAAGAACAAGGCTCAGTCCTGCCCTCAGCCGGCTGAAGCTCTAACAGGGCCCTGGAAATCCTCTGAGAAGTTTCGCTTTATCAGCAACCCACTGGGCCATTTACAGCTTCTACATCCGACTGAGCTCCAAACCCCGCCTTTGCACGCTGCAGACCCCTCCAAAGGAACCAGTCACTTCACCAGTGTTCCCGGCATCTTGCAATTTTGTGGGCTATGTATGATGTCACAGAGAGGGGCAGCCACACCGAAGGCACATCAGAGGAGCTGGCACCCCCAGGGCCTCCCTGCTGGTGCCTGCCTCTGGCTCACAATGACTCAAGACCAGGCACCTGGCTAGGACATGGTGACGAAATCACCCAGAACAGCCTCACAGTTACCACCAGGACCTTCAAGTGCGGCCACCACCCAAGGACTTCGGTTCTGGGGTAACAGGCAGCCGCACCCTCCTCCTCTCTACCCCAGTTCTTCTGCAGTGAGCCACTGATGCATCAGAGATGGGCACTCAGGCTGCACACCTGGTCCACCCAGTCTAAGAAGCATCCTGGTGCATTCTCTCCCCCAGCATTTCTCTGCACGCCCCTTGAGTTCCCAGGCAGGAGGGTGCAGGGTGCAGGGAGACTGGAAGCACTTTGTCCCCCACCAGCACCACTTTCACCTGGATTACATCCTGCTTCAGGATGACATTTTGATCAAAAACAAAACAAAAAAAAAGGAGGGTCTAATTGCTTTTAAAAGTTTGAAAAGCGCTGTTCAAGACCAATAGGCAAATCGGTACACAACATGGTTACCAAGGCACCCGTGACATAGAACACGTTGCCTCTTTCTTCGGCAATACTTGACTATTCTTGTGCAGTGACATGCACTCCGGTGCCTCACAGCATCCACTGTCCCAGTGTCAGCACCCAGAAGCCCCTCACAAACATCTCCCCAGGCGTGCGGCTCGGGTCTAACTCCCAAAGACCAAATTTCCCACTGTGTCTACCATGCATACGAGGCCCTTGTCCTGTCACTCACCCCAGCCTGGGCCCCTTTCTCCAGCAAGCACTCATTCTGATTCCCCATGTGCTAAGCTGCCCATGAGCCCCTGGACACAGCCCAGGGCCACTTCTCTGACCAATCTATCAGCTTTGAAAGGAAGGACAGGGAGGGGATTGGTGAGGGCAGAAGGGGACCCCTTCCCCCAGCAACACAGGCCCCTGGTCATCAGCCAGGGTCCAGCAGCCAAAGCCTGACCACTCCCGCTCTCTTTGGTTATGAGCTTTTACCCCCAAACTTTTTCTTTGGAGAATGCTCAAAGGTACAGAGAAGCTGGAAGAATAAACTAAGTAACCAATGTACCATTATCACAAGTAAGAAAAGTACTATTTATTCAATAATATGTAATATATGGGTTCATATTCAAAACTGTACAGTTATCCCAATATATCCTTTATAGATTTTTTTTGGATTCAGGATTTAATTAAGGTTTAATTTGTTATAATGATATTAAGTCTCTCTAGTTCCTTTTATCTCCAACAGATTCTCATTTTTCTGAAATAACATTGAATTTATTAAGGGAGCCTGGCTAATTTTTTGTAGACAGTCCCCATTTTGGATTTTTCTGTGTCCTTATTACTAGATTCAATTAAACAAGTTTGGCATGAATATTACTGGTAACATTGTTTACTTCTGAATTGTATCGCATCAAAAGTCACATAATACCAGGCTGCCCACTACTGGTAATGCTGAATCGGATCACCTGGTAGAACTACTGGCTACCATACTGTGGCATATTGTACCTTCAGAGTCAGTAAGTGATCAGTGAGGTAATACTCTTTTTTTTTTTTTTTTTTTTTTTTTTTGGCAGTACGCGGGCCTCTCACTGCTGTGGCCTCTCCCGTTGCGGAGCACAGTCTCCGGACACACAGGCTCAGCGGCCATGGCTCACGGGCCCAGCTGCTCCGTGGCATGTGGGACCTTCCTGGACCGGGGCACGAACCTGTGTCCCCTGCATCGGCAGGCGGACTCTCAACCACTGCGCCACCAGGGAAGCCCAGTGGGGTAATACTCTTGAGCTCACATGAATATACTGCTCCACAGTCATCTTCCACCAATTAGTATTTGCATTCATTCATGACCTGACCTGGGGGTTACAAAGCAGAGATTTTCTAAATTTATCAGCTGATGTCATATAAAGAGCTTTCCCTTTTATAATCTCTCTCTGAATCTCTCTCTCTGATTATTACTATAAATCCATGAGGGTTTTTTATTATTCAATGTGCCACGGCTCATCACTGTCATTAATTCTTTTTAATGTTGAAATTTTTCCATTTTTACCAGTGAGAGCCCTTTCAAACAGGCTTCTGGGTCCTTTGATACGGCCCAACTCTCCATGTTCCCAGAGCCCTGCTTACACTTCTGGAGCCTAACACTCGAACGATCACGTCATCTTGGTTTACTTATACGTCTGTCTCACCTGCAAAACTACGAGTTTCTCAAGGCAAGGCCAAGGTCAGAGCTATCTTTGTGGCCCAGCGTGTAGCACAGCAGCTGGCACAAAAACGCCTGCGCAACTCCTCCCTGCAGCCGGGTGCCCTTGCTGCGCCAGAGCTGCTGCTGGGCTGTTCCTCTCCAGGCAACCCCTCCACCATGTGAGCGCGGCCTCTGGCTCCAGCCACAGAGGAAGGCTCAGGCCCCGCTGGCAGCTCACAATGGGCCCTTTGACTCAACGGGATGAGGCTCCTTCAGGAAAAGCACGTTCCCAGCCACAACACCTGTCACTAAGGCCAGCACTCCCGGAGCCTCAAGGCCACACAGAGCCTACGTTCACCAAGAAGCAAGAGCAGGGACAGGAGGCAGCAAAGCAGCCTGACTTCTGGGAAGATGGCAGGTGGGGGGCAAGTTCAAGAGGGCCTTTCACCACACAGCTGCTGACATGCAGGCTCTGTGAATAGCCTGGATGGAGGATGGCAGGAAAAGGGGTTAAAATAAAAGAGTACAAACATGGGAACTGGTCAGGGCTTCACTTCAGAGATGGCTTACCTTCTCTCTTCTTTCCACCTTCTTTTCACTTGACTCAGACACTGGACTTTCAGGAGGTACGGTCAGCCGTAGTCTGCAGACATTTGCCTAAGAGAGATGAGAGAAGAGGCCTGTTATGAACCTGCATTTGCATTTGCAGCAGCCAGATGACCTGGGGCTTCTCAGAGCCTCTTTCCCCTACTTAGCAATGGTGATGATGGTACCAATCTCACAGGGGACGCCGGGGTAAGACCAGCCTTTGCCTGGCTCATCACAGGCACTCATCACCTCACTGCTTATGTTTTATGTTTTCCTTTTTTAGGAGACTACTGAATAGTTTCACAGAGTTCAAACCTTTTTTTTTTAATGGCTCATGTTCCGTGACAGTACAGAACGATCTGATTTCACATCCATAGGCCAAAATACAGCTAGGAGGATAGAGGCCAAACTATACACAGTGGTGATGGGGTAGGAGGGTGCTTTCTACTTGACTCTGTGTTGGCTTTTCCTATAACAGACATGTACATGTTTAATCACAACCTTTTTTTAAAAAGTCTATATACCCATGTTCACAGCAGCATTATTCACAACAGCCAAAAGGTAGAAACATCCCAAATGTCCATCAATGCATGAAGGAATAAAATGTGGTACGTACATAGAACAGAATATTATACAGCCTTATAAAGGAAGAGAATTCTGACACATGCTACAACGTGGAGGAAACTTGAGGACATTATGCTGAGTGAAATAAGGCAGGCACAAAAGGACAAATCCAATATGCTTCCACTTACATGAGGTCCCTAGAGTAGTCAAATTCATAGAGACAGAGAGCAGAATGGCGGTTGCCAGGGGCTGAGTTATCCTTTCATGGGTATGGAGTTTCAGTTGGAAAAGATGAAAAAATTCTGGAGATGGACGGTGGTGATGGTTGCACAACAATGACAATGTACTTAATGCCACATGATGTCTATTTCATCCTATTGTCACAGCCTGGTCCTACTGTGACATTTTCCAGAGAGAAGTGATCCTACCATTAAAACAACAACAAAACCCCAGAGGGCCAAAGCAGCACCCAGAGTGCCCAGCCCACAGCCAACTGCCCTCATGAGAGCACTGCTTGTCCCTGTTATGAGTTGAATTGTGTCCCCCTAAAATGTATTATGTTGAAGTCCTAACCCCTAGCACCTCAGAACGTGACTTTATTTGAAAATAGGGTCTTCATAGAGGTTACAGAAGCTAAAATGAGTTCATTAGGGTGGGTCCTAATCCCAAATAACTGGTGTCCTTATATAACGGGGAAATTGGGAGACAGACACGCATACAGGAAGAACACCATGTGAGCATGCGAAGGAGAAGGGCCTGGAACAGACCCTTTCCTCACAGCCCCACTAAGGAACCAATCCTGCTGACACCTTGATTTTGGACTTCCAGTCTCCACAACCGTGAGACAATACGTTGCTGCTGCTTAAGTCACCTGGCCTGTGGTACCTTTTTGCAGCAACCCTAGCAAACTAATACACCCCCCGACCTGGTTTGCAGGGTCACAGATCTGCACTGGTCCACAGGGCAGCTTCTGAGCAAAAGTACCCTGCATCCAAGAAGCCCAGCGTTGGAAATGATTGTAAAAGACCTTTGAACGCCAACCTGCCAGCCTACGAAGGAACCCCCTAACCCAACAGTGCTCCTGGCAGGTGGACACCCAGCCGGAGGGTAACATTTTCCATGTACAGGTGAGAACACATTTGGAACACATCAGCACTTCCACACACACCACTGCCTCCCTCTGAGGTACCCCATTTTGCTACCTGACACCTCTAGCTTCCTGATAATGAACTTACAAGTTCTTCCTCAGAACTCCTACCTAATGGACCCAGGGTGCCCTCGGGGACTGCAACAGAATTCCCTTTACTCTTCACAGGCCTGATCCTCCTTTCTTCTGCACTAAACAACCCCAGTTCTTTCAGCCATGTGATTTGGTTTCAAGATCCTTCTTCATCCTCACTCTCCTCTGGGCAAGCTTTGACTCCAGTGACCCCAGGGTGAGACGTGGCCTGACACATGGCCAACTTTGCAATACCTTCAAAGCTCATCGCCAGTCATGCTGGCCAAAGAGAAACCAAGCCATCCCAGCACGTAGCTCTCTTAGCTGACAATCCACAACACTGATGGGAATTCGAGGGCCTCCAGAGAAAGGTAACCCTTTGATTACAGGCCACTTGGACTGGCTGAAAACAGCTGGCATTTGCACAAACATCAAAGTGTAACTCATACCAGGCAGGTAATCCAAGTCTGTGATGCTCAATAATCTTGTCTGGTAGGCTGGATCTGAGCCACAGCACAATTTTGCAGAGAAAAGGAAGGGCTTTTCTCCTGCACCACATCACACACACACCCCCATACAGAGTATGCGCACACATGTATATACCTACACAGGTGCACACGCACATACACAGGTTCTAATACCTACTAGGCTGTGTTGATTATGAGCAAATTTTTAATCTCTCTGAATCTCAAGGGTAAAGGCAGGTAAAGGAAGGTGTCTGGCACATAGTAAGCCTCTATCAGTGTTAGATATTTTTATTATTATCTAGATATTATCATCATCCTACAAGCTCCAAAATGATATAGGCTTAACTGGCTTCCTGGCTCTGCTTTCTATAATACTAAACAATTTGGTCAACGGATCTAATGGGTATTAGTACTGCAAGTGATACCTTTTTTTAGGCTGATTGCCCTAGAGGGGTAATCCCTAATGGCAATAATTTTCAGAATAAACTAAAAACCTGAAGAAAAGACAAGGCCCAGAAGGGACCTCATGGGTCCAATCACTCAAAATGAGAAGTTCCCTCCCCCTGATTGAGACAATTCTTTATTTGTCCACTCAGAACTCCGATATTCCTCAACACACTTCCTGTAAGTCTCCCCGAACCATGTATACCCTATTGTACGCAAAGACGCAGGATAAAGAGAATGCATTTCTCTAAACTATCAGTTTTACCTGGTGATAGATAATGAATTAAAATAAAATGAACATGTAAAATAAACATTTGACTTCAAAGCTATCTGGCAGGTGCAGCAGGTGCTTGCGGCTACACCCAGGCCCCTGTGTAGAGTGTTTACTCTTGTCATTAGAAGTGCTTTTATGGAAACAGTAAGGCATGGATTACACGTGGTGCTTGCATTCTGTAATCAGTGCTGATCCACAGATGGACTGACTATACAGATGCAGTTCAAACCCAGCTTGGAACAGGATCAGACCCTTCCTAATAAGATGGTCAAATGTATTGTCATGTGAAAAAAAGAAAGGTGCTGGGGGAAAAATGTTAACAATAACCCCATTTTTGTTTTTTAAATACAATCTGATAATTTGTATAGATTTGTGGGGGGCGGAAATGTCTTTAAGGAAACACAGCCAGCTGCTGCTGGTGGTAGTGGTGGTTATCTTTGGAAAGTGGGATTTCTGCGATGTCTACACCTGTTCCAAGTATGTGTAAGTTTTTAAATTAAAAATCATAGTAGTCATAGCAATAATAAAGATTGAGAGCAACTATATCAGACAGAGAGAGACAGAGAGAGACAGAGAGAGAGAGATCAATCCTTCCTAGACCCATAGGACTGCTTCAGGAGCAGCAAAGAGAACATCCCAAAGGTCTAAAAAGTACTCTGAATTTCTTTACAGAAGCACTAAGTAACCCCTGAATGCATCAGATAGGTTGACCCAGTAGATTACCTCCCTTTAGTCATTCACTTTCAGGAATCTCCCCGTGGAAAAATGTCCCACTGAGTAAGATCAAGGCAGTGTTGCTTATCTCTCTGAGCATTTTAGGATGCTGACCTTCATGGCTTCCTGACACTCAGGTACATAATACCCAGAGCAGCCCAGGCTGGACAGTACCTGAGAGGCAGGTAAGGTAGTTTATTCCCAGGGGTTCCCACGGCAGCTGGCTCAGCCTTGTGTTCTGAACTTTGAGGAGAGCTGAATCTTACTTACCCTGAACACTACTGCTGGACCAGCCGTCCCTACAAGAAAGGGTCCCTTCCAGTGCATCAAAAGCAGGAAGATGGACTTAGTGTACTTTAAGTACTGAGCACCCACTACTTGTAAAATACTTTTAAGGGCTATGAGGGTACTAATATGGAAAAGAAATAGCCATGCCCATAGAGGCTCATAATCCAGAAACACACCCACAAAGGGCAATCAAGAGCACTTGGTATAACCAATATAATATTGGGAGAGACAGGGTCGTTTGTGGTTAAGGCACGATGGAACTGCACTTCTGGGTTCCAATTTTGGTTCTGACACCTACTAGCTATGAAACCTTTGGAAAGCTACTTAATTTTTATTGCTTCAGTTACTTTAGTTGTAAAACACTGCTAACAATACTGCAGAACCACTCTCTTGAACTTGTGGCGAGGATTAAATAAACTAATGAAGAAACTAATGAAAAGGGCTTAGAACAGTTTCTGGTACATATCAAGTACTCTGTAAGTCGTCTTTTTTACCCTGGGAATATAGGAAGGAGAACAATCATCTTAACTGGAGGTGGGAGTACGTCGGAAGGCTCCTAGAGGTGACATTTGAGCTGGGTATAGAAGGAGAGAAAGGACTGCTTGGGTCAGTGAGGTTGGGAGAATCCATCATCAGAATAACAACAGACAATTACCAGGCAAGGCATTCATTCCAGGCTGGCCAAAGGCATAGACATTGGCATGTTCTGAAAATGGTAAATGGGCCTGCACCCTGAGCAACAGTGGGGGAGGAAAATGGACAAACAGGTAGGGGCCAAACTCTGACAAGCTACAAATGCCTGATGGCAAAGCAAGGCCTCTAATGGAAGACATTGGGGAGCCATTTAAATTTCTGGAGGAAGGGACTAACACTCAAATCTGAGTTCAGTGATTCAATAGCAATTATTGAGTACCTCCTATTATGTTCCACACCCAACAACATGGACTGGAGAGGGGGAAACAGGGCTCCCAAGTAGGCTTTGTACCTTAATTGCTTCTGTAGCCCTTACAGCGCTCAGCATAGTATCAACACATAATAGGCCCTGCTCAGTAAATATCAGTGTGGGTTTCTTTTTAGGTTGAACTAAAACACAGTACAGAGAATGTACCTGAAACTCCCCAGAGAGCCTCCCACTTTCTTCAAAAACCAACCCCCATGGGAGGAATAGCAAGGCAGGGGCAGCGAGCATTCAAGCCTCTTCCACAAGAAGATACACAACCGAGTCCTTGTCTGCAATCAGGGCACCTAGGAGCAAAGCCGGGCCTCTGGGGACTTGTTTCTGACCCCCTTTGTGGAGGCAGAAAGCTGGTCCCCATGGAGGGGGGATTCTGGGATCCACGTACCATCATGCTCTCAGCTTCAAGTACCTGGGCTCACCTGAGGGAAAACTGTCCCTCTCAAATAAAAAGGGGTGAAGATCACCTAGGGAGGTGCCAGGTTTGCTCATCAGTTTACAAACATGGATTTCCCTAAGGAAATGAGCCAAGTGCATTTACACTTCCCTCAGGTCTAGTCCACTTTGTGACCGTGGGACTCTGTCCAGCTCCACCTAACAACAGAAGGTGTGGCCACTAAGGTTGTAGCTGGGAGGACGGACACAACAATCCCTCTGCTAAGCACAAGCATAAAATCTCTGGAATACACAGGTGGAACAGGGCCTGCCCCTTCTGAAGTAGGCCTCTTACTTTGAAGTAGGCTTTGGCCCTGAACTTGCAGGCCTGATTATCTACATCAGGGTGGGGCAAACTTTTTCTGTAAAGGGCCAGATAGTAAACACTGAGGGTCTGCAAGCCCTGTAACAACCATTCTTAGCTCAGAGTACAAAACAGGTGGAGGGCTGCATCTGACTACAGGGTTGTAGCTTGCCAACCCTTGACCTACATACTTGGACGCTTCTTCCAGGCGGCATAAAGTGTCCTGGAACCCCCTTTTCTGTGTCAGGGCTGACTCCAGACAAAATTCATCAGTAGGAGGATGGTGACTTCTCCTTCCTGCTCTAGCTGGCTCATCTGTACCAGGCTCACCATGTGCCCCGAATGCCAAGACCCAGAGAGAAAAACACAGGTACGAACACACGCAGACACCAGTGTGACCTGGCGTGTTATGACTCCTACCCCCTGACCACCCCCCCCACCTTGCCCTTCCACCAAGGCAAAGAGACCTTTCAGAACACAGGCCCAGGACTGTCTGCATTTCCAAGAAAGCTGTCTGGGAGAGCAACCCTGGAAGGAAGAGTTCCAATCCTCGGCCACACATTAGAATAACCCGGGGAGCTGCCTAAACAATGCTGATGTTATTCTCTACTTGCCAATGTTCTCATTTAGACGGTCTGGGCTGGGGCCTGGGCAGAGGTATTTTAAGCTTCTCGGTATTCCATGCGTAAACAGAGAACCACTCACTTAACCAAAGGAATGAAACTCCGGCAGTGCAACAGGATGAAGCACCTGGAATATTTGGAGGCCTTCCCAGAGCTGTCAAACTCCTCACCTGGGCCGACACTCCCATCCACAGGGCACCTGCTTCCTGCCCAGGTGGGCCAGAGGTCACGGGCTGGCTTCATCCCAAGCTTCGCTTCCTGTTTTCCCGTTTGCCAACTCAGTGTTAAGTGTGGCTGTTTGAGGACCCTGGAGACCCTCTTCTTTTTAAGCACCTATTACACCAGGCTTGGGGAGGCAGGGTCCTGAAACCTTCTCAAGTAGTTAATCATAGATAGGAGCAATGATGGGGTGCACAGGGCTCTAGGGGAACACGGAAGAGGGGTTTCAGAGCAGACTTCCTGGAGGCGCTGACCCCTTTGTCAGAGGCGAGGAACAGCATCAAAAGCTTGGGGAATAGCAAGTAATTTGGGACACCTGCAAAGAGTATGAATGAGGAGGGGGAAGGGGAAGGCAAAGGCCCGATCAGAAGGCCCTGGGTACTAAACTAAGGGGGTTTGTGCTTGTTCCTGGCGGTACAAGACTGAGGGGGGTCTTGAAGTAGAGGGGCTAGGTAATTGCACTTTAGAGGGATCACTCTGGCCTTAAAAGACAAAGAACAGTCAACAGGGTGACTAACATTTAGGAAATATCACTCTTCTAAGGACGGAAAGAGGTAAATACCTCTGTGTTACTATTCTGTGTGCTGGGAAATATCTATCAGGACAGTTTTCGGCGGAGAGAGATGGCTGCAGGAAGCCAGAAGACCGTAACACACGTAATCACTGGAAGTATTATATATTAGATCGAAACATTTCAACTTGGTCTCTAGTTAGTTGGCCCAGGATCCACAGCTCCCTGCACTCAATTCTACAATTTTTGAGGCTGACCTGAAAGGGTTTCCTAAGTCACCAGAAGCTCAGTGGTAACACCCAGCCTCCGGGTCTCAGGTTTCCTTAAGAATCCCCAGAACTCAGGTCCCTTCATCCTACATCTGACACAGCGAGATGGGTGAACCAAAGCAGAGAAGTCGGGACATTTTTTTTCTGAGCCTACAACTATCAATTCTTAGTGGCAGAGGCTTTTTGACTAAAACCTCTCAACTGGGTTCAGGAGGTCCCAGGGGAGCAGCCAACTGTTTTCTGAGTACAGCGGGCCCCCTGCCCATCCCCTCCCTGGGGTATTCTGCACCCAGCCTCCTTCCACCAGACACTGAGGTCCCACAATGCCCAGTGTCCCTTCCTCAGAGCCCCATAGGATGATACAGAAGTTATGCACATAGATGTTTCTGTGAAAGGAAAAGGAAGTGAGGTAAACACCTGTGACCCACTCAACGGCCAGCTAAGGAGAATTCTTTCTTTTGAGCCTATCAGACAGAAATGGGACCCAGGAGAGTGAGGAAGTAATGACTGAGCAGCCCATTCCAGTTTTGAACGGAGGAAGCCTTTGCCAAATACAAAGAAATATTGGCAAGAGCAGGCCACGAGACAGTCCTATCCCTGTGGCCTTGTTGGGTTTGGTTTTGTTTTTTATGTGCCACTGAGGGGCCATGATACCAGTAACTGTAGCCAACAGTCTCCTATTATCGACAGAGCATGGTGCTGGGGGAACCCCTGACAAGTCTATCGTCTCACACCACCCTCGCTGAACAGCTCAACCAAATACATCTGGCTGCACAAAGCAACACGTGCCTTTCCCCCAAAGCACACAACCTGGCCACACAACTGACCTTTCACTGCAAAGTCTCATTCAGTGGGATTAACTGCATTTACAAAATTCCTTTCCAAATCACAAAGCAATGTCAAGATTTTAAAACACGTTTATTCTCCAAGGTCATCAACCTGTCTATGGTTATTCTCCAGCCAATTTATCTTCCTGCTGTTGCCATAGATAAAACTATTTTTAGTGCACAACTGGTTGGAAGGCAGATTTTTTTTTTAATTTTATAACCCCTGCTGGTTGGCATCCATAAATGCCTCTCAGAGCTTTGTTTATCAGCTGACAGAAATTACTCTCCCACCTGTTTTTTTTTTCCCCCTTGAGAGATTTCAGATAAGAAGGAAGTACAAATTGTAGGTGGCAGCTATTGAACAAAGGATAACTAGTGACACTCTGGTCTGGCCATACCACCCTGGTGGCTGACTCAGAGAACTCCCTGCTCAGTGTCAGCTGTCAGCGCCATTTCTGGTTGGCTTGAATGCCTGGATCAACACAACCTGGTTCCCCTGCAGTCCCTAATTTGGTAAGCTCTTTGGATGAAACAGAAATGTTATTTTAATGGCTAACTTGTTACTGTTCAAGACCATCACTTGTCCAATATCTGAGAGCAAAGACAGAACAATACAGAGTTTATTGAAAAACTTTCAACTTAGGGAACACTTTTTTGCTTTTCACTTGTTTGGTCTACAATTTTATTTTCAAGGCATCCTATTCTTGTTCTTCAAAAAAATAAGTGTTTTGCCCTAAAGCAGGTCCAATACACCACTGTTATACAGTATATGCCAAGAGTTCCATTTAGAAGAATCATATTTCCTTTTTTCAGTATCTCAATGATGTCAATTGCCTTACAAAGTCCCACTCATCCTGCAAGACTAAACACACATGTCTCCTACAGAGGGAGGCCTTCCTCAGATGCTTCAAGAAGAACCTTTTCTTTTAGCTTCTATACCACCTTGTCAACACTCTACCCCACTATTACAACCATCATTTTGCATATGGTAGCCTGTGACAATGTCTGCTCCCACAGTTGGAGTGGACCCCAATATCTAGCCCTGCATCACACAGATCTATAAACATTGTTTAATAAATCAATTAATCAAAGATCATAGTTTACACATACACACACACAGTACTTGTGCCATTTGCAAATCCTGAGCAGAGTTGGAAGTCATAAAGGGGACCCTAGAAACTTTAGATATCTTCTTTGCAGAACCTACCCATGTGCTCAGAGCAGCCCTACACGGTCTGATTCAGGGTGCAGACCCATTCAGACCAAAGTATTTCAGTTGTCTTATTCAAAGAGCAAAGCCTTCTCAGTAGTGTGTTTATTGTGCCAGACACCACAGCACTTACAACTAAAGAAATACTTGAAAGTAAATATTTGAGAAAAAAAAATCTTCAGAAAAGTTACCTACTATATTAGTCACATTTCATCCACCCATTATCACTCTAGCCACCCAACTAGCACCCACTCTGGAGGGGGACCTAGAGAATTTAATGCAATCTGGTCCCATGTGTGACGCTGTCCAGGCTCAGGGCTAGCTTTTCAGTAACTTCATTCTTTCTCAGTCATAATTATGTTCCAACTGAGAAGGATTTCCCAAAAAAAAGGCAAACACCCATCTTGGTGTAAGGCTGGGATTGTGGTTGGAAACCCACTTGGACCTAATGGGGATCTTTCTTTATGAAGCTAATGATTGGACAACCAGAGTTCTGTCAGCCCTAAGTGGTGCACGTGCACATATCTGAACCCATCACCTGGCCCAGACCCAGGGGTAACACAGAGTCTTTCTTCCAGAGCTAAAGAAAAACAGCATTGAAGACAACTGCCAGTCTCTTGGTTGAGGTATACAAAATCAAATAAGCACGTCTACAAGACTAGAAAACAGATAGGAGTACCAAAAGGGGCCCTGGCTTGGACTTACCTACTTGTTTAGCTAAACCTAGGGGAAATATGATTAGAGAAGTCTCAACCACAGAAAAGTACTCACCCAAATGATGAGTACTGAACATCATAATGAACAGATGAACCAAAAAGGCACAAACCAAAGCCCTGGCAGTATGCTCTGAGGTACAAATCTTGGAAGAGTTATGCAATGGGAACGATGTGGCTAGCATTTCTTTCAAAGAGCATCTGGAGAGATGAGAAAAGATGCAACAAAGATGGCAAAGAAACATCACTTCCAAAGGGCAACCTAGGTGAAGATGGTGCCCACTGTGCTAATACTTAAATCAGAAAGAAGAAAGCAGTTTGCAGAAACCCAAGTCCCACAACTGGGCTCCTAGGTGGCCAGCGGGTAATTTCTACTTTGTATTGATAAAAATGAAGCCTACCTAGATTAAGCGCACTCCAAATCAGTGTTACTCTATCACGAGTGGGGACAAGTGGCCCTTTCTTTTCATCACTGGAAGGAGGAAAGTTTGGGTGTTAAAGACATTCATTACCTTTGAGTCTCAAGATAGGGACAATGCAGAAAGTTTCCCTTGCTTTTTAAACTGGTGCCACCAATACACTTGGCTTGATAGGCGAGGCAGGAAGGGGAGGAAATCTCCGGGAATTCCCTAAAGTCCCTTAAGCCCTTCGAGCCAGTGCGGCGCCTCTGGGACGTAGAAAAGAAAGGTCTCGTTCAGAGCTGAGACAGGACCTAAAATTGAGTCCAGGTTGGGTGTCAGGGCCAAGGGACCGGTTTCCGTGCGTCTCCATCCCCAGACCCCGACAGCCGGGCGGCCTGGACAGGAAGCGGGACAGCAGCTACTCACCCTCCTGTTGGGCGCCCCGGGCGCGCTGGAGCCGCCGCTCGAGAGCAGGGTGACTGTGGACGTGGAGCGCAGCATCCCTCAGCGGCGCTGGTGGCGGGCTCGGCTTGGTGCTTCTCGCAAGTGGAATAAGCCGGGGGCCGCTCCGCCGGAGGCGGGGAGGGTGGGGACCGCGCAGGCCAGTAGCGCCGGCAGGAGCAGCGCGGGGGCGGGGCTGAGGCCCGGCTGGGGGAGGAGCCGGGGCGGGGTCCCCCACTCGCCTGACTCGTCAAGCTGCATTTTCTCCCTAGGGCGCAGACCCAGCCCGTGTTGGTCACCTACCTTCCCCCACGGCTCTGCACCCTCCCAGGGTCAGTCCCGGGGCGGGACTGAGTGCCTACCAGGTGTCCCTTCCAGCAGCCAACACAATCCACGGGCCCCTATCCATGGAGTTTGCAGTCTGGTGGGGATACCGAAAGATGACTGGTGTCGGTGCTTTGGTAGAAGAAGTGATACCCGAGGGAGCTCACAACGTGGCCTTAGGAGTTAGCCTGTGTCGGAAAAGTCTTCCCAGAGGAGGTGATGACTAACCTAAGACCTGAAATACAAGTAGAAGCAAACCAGGCATTGAATATTCATCACAACTGCTCATATTTATGTAATAGTTCCTGTGACCCCAGCTGCAAGTACTTTTCATGTATTACCTCATTTAATCCTCACAACCACCCTTTGAGGTAGGCACTATTACTGTCCTGTATCCCCATTTTTCAGATGAGGACATTGACTCACCAAGAGATTAAGTATCAAGGCAGGGGTTCCACCGTCTGGAAAGTGGCAAAGCTAAGATGGACTGCACAGTCTGACCCTAGTGCCTTGCTTATCAACTCTGAAGAGTTTGGCCTTTATCCTAAGGATAAATGTTTCTCAACAGGGGAAGACAATCCTTCTCTACTCACCCTTCAAAGCCCAAACACTCCCTCCCTACCAAGCTCTTCAGGACCCTCCTGCCCTGAACACTTACACCCATGAACCTCGATGTTTTTTGAGACCATGTCTTCTCAAAAGAAGAGTCATCAGTGTGTGTGTCTGTCCCCTTCCCCCATGGTGAGCTTCTGGAGAGTGAGGACCCAGCCTCACCCTGCTCTGAATTCTCAGTGTGGCACCAACACAGAAGATACTCAAGAAACGTAAGAACTGTTGCTGAACAGAATTCCAACTGATCCTATGAGATTTGCTCCTTCTGAAGATGAGGAAACTGAAGCCAGAGTATCTAAGTGACTTTCCCAATGTCACACAGCCTGTGTTTTAACATCTCTGTCATCATCATCATCCCAGCTATGTCTGCATTCTACAATACTTGCTTCATATGCCTTTCCTCATCAAAGTCTCACCGTGACCAAAAATGTGGATACTGTTATCATCCCATTTTACAAATGAGGGAACTGAGACCTAGGGGCATTAGGTTAACTGGTAAACAGCTGGGACTAGACCTCTAATCTTCTAACTCCAGGTCTACTTTTTTTTTTTTTTTTTTTTTTTTTAACTATAGTCCTCCTGCATCTTCCTATCCACCCACCCTTCTAAAAAGAGGTCATTCGGGCTTCCCTGGTGGCACAGTGGTTGAGAGTCTGCCTGCCGATGCAGGGGACACGGGTTCGTGCCCCCGTCCGGGAAGATCCCACATGCCGTGGAGCGGCTGGGCCCGTGAGCCATGGCCGCTGAGCCTGCGGGTCCGGAGCCTGTGCTCCGCAACGGGAGAGGCCACAACAATGAGAGGCCTGCGTACCGCCAAAAAGAAAAACAAAACAAAATAAAAAGAGGTCATTCATGAGAGGTCTTTTTCCACGTTATTTCCGTGAAGGCCCCTTTTCTTGGGAGTTTTATGTGACTAAAAGATGGGTCTGCCTTTCAATAAAACGTGGTCAATGTTGTGTTAGTTTCAGTGTACAGCACTTCAATAAAAAATAAAAATAAAAAACAAACAAAAAGTTGTCAAAACACAGCTGTTGAAAGCCAATATGGGTTAGAGAGACCTGCATGATTACCTCAGTAGAAAGAGGCTAATGATTATTGCTGTTACGTTGCCTTGAGGTTCTCCTTTCTAGGAAATGGGCTGCTGTTCAGAGTCAAAATAACCTGGCATCATCGATATTTGTTTATATTATGGCAAACACCCAAGTGATCACTCAAGATGGAGTCAGCATTTGAGAGGAAGGGTGGGGCATGGATTCATTTCTCCACTATCCAAGTTTTTCTCATATTGTTAATCCTTTTTTATACTCGATTACATTTCATTACAAAAGCAGCAGACTACACGTTAGCTTGTGAGCTCTTGGTGGGAACTGGATCTTGTTTACATCCCTGTCTGCCCAGTGGCTAGAACAGTAACTGGAATGTTGTAAGTGCACAATAAATATTGAATGAGTGAAGAAGTGATATTACAGAGTAATTGGCATGCTTCAAGTGCACAGTAATGTTGAATGAATGAAGAAATGATATTACAGGGAGTTCCCTGGCCGTCCAGTGATTAGGACCGGGCACTTTCATTGCCATGGCCTGGGTTCAATCCTCGGTCCGGGAAACTAAGATCCCACTAACCACACAGCATGGCCAAATAAAGAAAGAAAGAAAAAAAAATGAAATGATATTACAGAGCAATAATTCAACTCACTCATGGCCAAGCAAAACTAAAACTAAGACCCTTGCTAACCCAGCTTCTAAGGTAGGCGGGGGTCTCCAAGCAGTTTGCCAGCTGAAGCAGCCAGAGCCCCAGGATTGTCCCAGCCAGGAAAGTTCCCCACGCTGGCTGTCACTAAGGGCTGCAGGTGGTGTGTGTGGGCAGATGCCAGGCTCTGGCTTATGACAGAGCCCCCCCATGCCAGGCCAACACCTAAGGAACTGCAAGAGAGAGGGGAGTGGGAGCCCCCAGAAAGTGGAAAAGGAGAAGAAGGAGGAAAATAGGAAGACAAGTAGGGATGGAAAAACCAATGAAAAGGTAGATCTGGCAGAGAAATGAAAAAGTCAAAAATGAAGTCATAGTCTAGGAACTAGGACTTCTATGAAGAGTTCTGGGAGAAGATCAAAAGGAAGGATTGACCCTTTTTTTTGCGGTACGCGTGCCTTTCACTGCTGTGGCCTCTCCCGTTGCGGAGCGCAGGCTCCAGACGCGCAGGCTCTGTGGCCATGGCTCACAGGCCCAGCCGCCCTGCGGCATGTGGGGTCTTCCCGGGCCGGGGCACGAACCCGTGTCCCCTGCATCGACAGGCGGACTCTCAACCACTGCGCCACCAGGGAAGCCCAGATTGACCCTTTTTGAAAGAGGAGTCAAAGGCCAAGCACTTCTGCCCCCGCCAGAAGTCCTCCTGGTCTAGAACTGTGAATAGGAAAAGGGCAGACGTGGGGAGGTGGGGACAGGGATGGGGCTCTGGTAGGGACAGCCTCCCTGCTTGCTCCCTTTCAGCACTGCCCCAGCCTACTCTGGGCCCTCCCTGAGCACTGGTGACAGAGGAGTGCCACTGGGCTGGAGGGAAGAGATGTTAGAACTCTCAGCCGCCACCCATTCCCATCCACAGTAATAGCCACATATGCCTAAAAGCTGTCCTAAATTTCTCGCTGAAGCACAGGTCTGTAGAAAATTCTAGATGTCTGTATCAACACCCTTCATTTTCTTGAAATCAGTCACTAGATTGCACCTCCTTCTCCCATCCCAGCGCCTAGACTTCTCTCTCATATGCTCTAGCTTCTGCTTTCTGAATTGTCAGTGTTACTCTCTACAAAACCCTCTCCAGACTCTCTATTGGCATCTTTCATTGAGGAGCTCATGATGGGACCCATTTCTCCAGCAAAGTCCTGAGTGGCAAAGACTACCTTTATTTCTTGGCAGAACCAATCAGGAATGGAATCACTGAGCAGGACACAGAAGAGGTGAGCCCAAGCAATGCCTGGCTTGTTGGTATTTTTGCCCTCTGCACTCTTATGTCTCTGAGGCTTCTCTTTTTTTCCCCCTTCCATTCAGGTGTCACAACATCCCAAAGTCCTGGCATATTCCCGTTCTGAATGCCAAACAGAGGCCAAACTTTCACAATACAGAAAGGACACATTTCCAACCCAAGGACAAGGGTATTGAATTACAAAGCTCCTCTGGATAAAGTAGAACAAGAAACACCCCATATTCACCGGGTGTCTGAGAGACAGAGAACAGGGCCTAGAGATAAGGAAAGCAGACTGAGCGGAACCCAATACCCCAGTCAAGTCACCCAGATACGCAGAATTTATAAACCTGTCTAGACGCAGGGGCTGGAACCCGCTGCTGACCCACGCTGGGGAATACAACTCATTGAAGACGATCCTGTGCTTACCGGTTAACTCACGGATGAATGTGCAACTGGCAGGCTAATAATAAGTCAATTCATTGAACAAATAGGTACCAAGCACCTACTATGTACAAGGCACTGGGGACACAGAGAGGAGTAAGACAGACCCTACTTTCTGGGAGCTCAACATCAGTTTGGGAAGAGGGATGTGAAGTTAGCAAAGTAAAATGCTAGCAAACACTTATACAGCACTGTGCTCAGAGGCTTAAAATACATCATCTCACTTAACCTTTCCAGCAACTCAGTGAGGAAGGTGCTATTATGTCCCCTATTTTGCAGATGACAAAATCGCATCACAGGGCGGTGAAGTAACTTGCTCATGATACCAACGCTAGTAAGTGGTGGAGCTGAGCTTCATCCCGAGTCAAGATGGCTCCAGAGTCTGTGTCCTTGACAGCTCACCTCCTATACTGGGAGAGGAGCCAGACTTGAAGTGTGTCCAAAGCACTCTAGTGGGCAGAGGACAAGGGAATCCAAGGCGCTGAGCTGCAGAGAGACAGAGGGCTCCTCTGGGAAGGCGGCATGGAAGCTGGCACTGCAAAATGAGGAGGGAAAGGTCAGGGCATTCTAGACTGGGAGTCAAAGGAAACAGTGAGGTCACAGGGTCCAGGAAATGTGTGTTAGCCTCTCTAGCTTAAATCTCAGAACAAGAGGGAATGGCTGGAGACAAAGCAGGCTGGGGTTAGACTGCAAAGGGCCTTGAATAAAGTCGAGAATCGACCTGCAGGTGACGGGGAGCTAGTGAAGGTTTGCGAGCAGGGCAGTGACATGATGGGAAGCAGAGAGAAGAGTATGGATGGAAGGCAGAGACCGCAGGGCGAGTGCTTTGGGGTCTGTGGGATAAGTATTGATAAGAGATAAAGAGGCTCTGAACTAGAGGAGCCAGTGGTGGTGGAAAGGAAAGGAGGGGATGGATTCGAAAGGCAGAAAATCAACAAAACCTAGTGACCAACCACAAGTTGGAGGATTTTTGTGAATTGTACGTTATCCGAGTGAGTAATTGATCAGTAGTGCCATAGTTCCCTAGGGGAGGAGAATCAGTAAAGAAAATGGATGGATAAAGGGTAAGTGATTCCCTTTCTTAGCTCTGGGGCTTTGTCGTGCGTCTGGACACCCAGAGGAAGGCACCCTCCTGGCTTTTCCAAGTAGCCAAATGGGCTTGTAGTAGAAAACTTGCAGACACAAAGGTGGAAATCTTATGTATTTATTTTTTCAGGAAGACATCCTGGTGACTGTCTTTAAGAGGAAGCAGGCTCCACCCAATGTCAAAAAAAAAAAAAAATCACAGAAGGGAAAGAGTAAGTCAGGTTAGAAATGTTAAAGGAATTAGGGGCCTTCCTGAACATATGGTACAAAAACCGTCTCCTTTTGCCACCCCTGTGCCTCCTTGAGTGATTTAGGAGTTTTGTTCCAAAATATACTGACTTGGTGACTGGTCAGTAAATCCTACTGGGACCAGTTAAGATATAAGTAATACCTGTATTTGAATCTATACCAAAAATAAAATCACTAATCTACAAAAAGGAATTTTTTTGCTTTTTTTTTTTTTAATAAAAAAGCCCTGAAATGTTTCTATGTATACTCATGTAGAATGGCTGATACATCTATTTATGCTATGACCACCATCTTAGGTGGGGAATGAGTTTTCCCAAAAGCAGACTTTGAACCAAGGATCCATGTGCAGGGGATTATTGAGGAAGTGCCCCCAGGAGAAACCAGGAAGGGAGTGGGAACTCAGAAAGGGGAAGAAGTCAGCAACGGCACCATCTTAGGTAAAGAGCAAGGACACCACCTTAGGTAAAGTTCCAGATCCAGCCTGATCCCACCGGCAGCTCTGGAATGTCAGTTGCACCTCAGAGTTAGTCCTGCCTCCAGACAAAAGAGCTGGGCTTTCATACTCCTACACTAGTCTGTCATTTTCTCGAACGGGGTAGAGGGTAGAGGAAGAATATAGCTCACAGGCACTGTGGCACTCCATAGGGGCAAAGAACCTCTATGTCCCTAAAAAACACAGACTATTAGCATCAAAGCTACATGCAAGCTGGGAAACAGACACACACAGCTGGTAAAAGATGGCTGAGAATATTTGGGTGGGCACCAGCTGTGTCCACTATATCTACATAAAATATGGATACATATACAGATACGGAGGGGCCTACAATAACATCACTGCTCAGAGCAAAGATCTCTGGAACAGCCATAACCTTAAACCACTGTATGGCCCAGACAGTCTGGTACAAAACAGTGTGAGTACAGAGAGTCTGAAAGGGTCAGAGGAAGGAACACTCCAACTACTGATTCAAGAGGCAGGATCCCCAAATTCAAGAGGCTGGAGCAAGGAGCAGAATCTGACAAGATGGAATGCAGCAAGAATACATCTACGGTCCTTACCTTGCAACCAAAATCAACAGCAACACCAACAGAGGACACAGGGGACCAGGCTCAGCAGTGTCATGTACTAAGGCTATCCGTGGAACGCAGCTGGGCCAGTAGCTCCACAGAAGCCCACCTCTCTATGACCCAGCACGTGTCCTCTAATTTCAAGATGACTTCAGAGGAAGGCAGGGTCTGGAACCAGAAAGGCAAAAGTCCTCACTGTGAGGTGCTGGACCATGCCTGGGAAGTGGCCTTCAGTTCTGGTGCCATGGTTTAAAGGAACAAGGACCATCCAGATGATTTCAGAAGAACATGACACAGATGATATAAGAACTTGACACTAAATAAGGAGATTCAGGTGGCAGAACTGGGAATATTGTCCCTAGAGAAGAAAAGACTAGGGTTGAGGTTGGGGTGGGGGTAGGGTTGTTTGGTGACTTCAATTCTTGAAAGGCTGGCACTGTGGCAGAGTGGTTAAACTTGTTCTGTGTAACCCAAAATGTAGAATGGGGCCCAGTAAGAGCTACAGGGAGATGGAGTTCAATGCAATCTAAGAAATACTTTAATAGCCAGAGCTAGCCAAGGAGAGGGGATCAAGGAAAGAAATTGCTAAGGGTGGAAATGATGGGCAGGACCAACTTGTGAGGCAGGCAGGGCATTCCCCATCACTCGAGTGTGGCTCTAGCGGGCTCCCCAAGCCTGGCTGCACACTAGAGCCACCTGGGGTCTTGGTAACAATATATTTCTGGGCCCTGACACTCTGATTTAGTGAATCTGGGATGATGCCCAGAAATTCACATTTTAATAAGCTTCCCAAACTTCTTCTTATGCCATCAGCCAGCATTTGTGCAAGGACCAAGGCGAAGACATCTCATCAAGGATGACTAGAGAGAATTCGGGCATCAGGTAAGGAAGGGGGCATAGAGTAGATGCAGTTAGTCCCTTCAAAGTCTAGAAACGTGTGGCCCTGGGATTGTGGAATTCTAGGTTTTGCATCAGGGAAGTCAGTCTGAGGAACAGTGTTTAACATAGGGGGACTCTGGAGCCAAACTAACCAGAGTGTCTATTCAGGCTCTGCCACATATTAGCTGACCGGTCCTGGGTACGTCATCTCCACTCTCCAAGGCTTAATCTCCTCTCATGTGAAATGGGAGATAATAGTACCACCTCTTAGGGCCTCCCTGGTGGCGCAGTGGTTGAGAGTCCGCCTGCCGATGCAGGGGATACGGGTTCGTGCCCCGGTCTGGGAGGATCCCAAATGCCGCGGAGCGGCTGGGCCCATGAGCCATGGCCGCTGGGCCTGCGCATCCGGAGCCTGTGCTCCGCAACGGGAGAGGCCACAACAGTGAGAGGCCCGCATACCGCAAAAAGAAAAAAAAAAAAAAATAGTACCACCTCTTAGAGTCATTATGAGGCTTGAATGAGAGTATAACATATAAACGGTATGACTATAGTATGTCGTGAAGTCCCTTCTAAAGAAAACTATGGATTGCCTGGTCATGTGTGGGGTAATGCTGAGTGTAAAGAGGACGGAACACCCCTTTAGATTTGGAACAACTTCTTCAAAGCTAGTATGTTGAGTGTTCCATACCACTGCTAATGTAAGACATTTGGAAAATAATAAAAGCGATTCTTTCCCTATATTTGGTTTGCTCTATTAAGAGAGATTAATAAAGAGAACTTATCTGCTCTTAGCATGTAACAAAAGAGGACCATATAACTGCACAACAAAAGAGCATTCATTATTTTTTAATCCTAAGGAGACCAACAATACTCCCTAACATTATTTTCTGCCTTTATACCTCTAATGAACTCATGCAAACAGGCCTTCTCTCACTGCAGCTGCTGAGGCAAGTATACAATTTACTATAAAATATGACATAGGGATATGAACAGTTACTTCTCTAAGTTCAGTTGACACTGCCCCAGGTATCCATCTGTCCCCGTCCTGCCTGTGGGGGTCTTTCTGATACACCACTAGTCACGCCAGGCAGGGCCTCTGTATGTGATTGTGAAGGCTGTTCATAGCAACAGGACTTCAGGCTATAAGAGGGACTGTCCCCTTGACAAGCTGTGCCTCCAGCACTGAGCTGTGTCTGCTAGGGGAAGTGATGCCATTTCTAATCCACATACAGCCATATGGGCTGGTGTGGCCCTGCCTGGAATGGGGTGGGGGGGCACAGGGACTCTATTTCTGTGCAAAATCCCTCCCCAAAAAAACCCCATTCCGGCCACAGCCCTCCCCAGTTCAGTTAATGAGGACTCTGTTCTTCTAGTTGCTCAGGCCAAAATCCCTGGAGTCAACTATGATTTCTCCTTTTAATCTCATAGCTTACATTTTATCTATCTGGCTTTACCTACAAAGCATCTCCAAAACCTAAACCCTTTTCATCAGCAACACTTAAGCCACCATTGCCTCTCCTCCGGATCCTTGAAAGAGCTTCCTAACTGGTCTTTCGCCTCCGCCCCCTCTAGTCAGTCCATCCACAACATGGAGGCCACTGTGATCCTTTTAAACCCACACTCCTCTGTGTAAACCCTTCCAATGGCTTCACAGCTCTTCAGATAAAAGCCCAAGTCTTGAGCACTCGGTTTGTGTCTATCTCCCCTAACTAAGATCCAAGGTCTACGAGGGCAGGGGTTTTCATCTGTTTTGTTCATTCCTCTAATCCCAGTGTCTACAACAGTGCCTGGCACAGAGCAGACATTCAGTAGATCATTCTACAGTGAGTGAGTGGTTTTTTGCCATGGTCCCCAGGGCTGCAGCATGTTCAGATCAGTCCATTCCAGATCCCAGCCCCTCTGGAGAGGGGTGCTGTTGGGATCCATTGCTCACAGACCTGGAAGAAGAGCTACTTCTGGGTCCAAACCTCCCCTGATGTGGTTACACTTCTGCCTGCCCCCTGCAAGTCATCTCCTCCCCTTCCCCTTCAAGAGCAAATGTCACCAATCTCCCAGTACGTCAGGGCTTTAAGGAACAAAAGCACTCCTGATTTGGACCTACACAAAAGGCCTTGCAGCAGTGCAATAGAAAGGCTTGGGGAAAGACCGGGGGCAATGGAAAAACAGTTATAGGAGTAAAAACAAGGGAAAAGTTCATCACTCCATCAGTTGTGCTGTGGCACACCTTAACACTGGCTTGCACTCACTAGTCCCCATGTCACTCTCCTCCAGTGTGAGTGAGCCCCTCATGGCAGAGACTACTCACTCATCAGAGCAGGCATCTGTGGCCCAGAGACGAACACAATGCCAACCCCCCCCGCCAAACCCTGCAACTGGCAGACGAGCAGAGGGGAGCGGAGGGCCTGGGAGGCAGCCTCTCCCCCCCGGACACACTGGTTCTCTGCCCTCCACACAGAATGTCAGGGCAGCCCCTACCTCATCGGCTCTCTCAGCTGGGTCACATCACCACGACCCTTCCTGAGAGCCACTCAGCTACCCCTGTGCCTGTCAGAGCCAGGAGCCTGGGGAGTGAGTATCATGGTGTTATGGGTTTTCCAGTCCATTCAGGGTGGATAAGACGGGGTCAGACAGGGTTTGCTACAGGGGCAGCAAGGGAACTTACCCCAGCTGTAGGCGCTGATGAGGAGACTGGGTTTAGCTGAAAGAGGAGAGGCTAGGCACGTAAGCAACTTGTGGTCGCAGCCCCAGGTAGACTGAGCCCAGCAACAGGGAAACCCAGAAGAGGCCTGGGAAGCACCAGGGTGGCTGCCAGAGAGCTGCGGGGCTACAGGCAGGAAGCAGGGCTCAGTACAGATGACCAACATGTCCCAGTTTGCCTGGGATTTTCTTGGCTTTAGTACTGGAAGTCCCATGCCTCAGGAAACCCCACTAGTCCCAGGCAAACCGGGACCAGAAACAGAGAGCACTGCCACACCCCAGTGCGCAGAAGGGACACTGCAGAGACACAGAACAGTGACGCCAGAAGAGTGACCCAGACAGGAAAGCCCAGTTGTAAAACACAGGACGGATGAGAGAAATTGAGCTCAGAAAGAGGTGAGATTAAGTCCCCTCAAGGAGGTTAAAAGGTATTCCATTTTTAAAAGTTTCTGCAGACAAGTGAAACCAGGCAGATACAGGTTAAATCAAAGTAGGCAGATTTAAGATAGGACTTATTGCCCTCAAGTAGCTGCAGCATCTTCCAAAGATAACTGTGCAGTGCTTCTCCAGCTTAACTGACCACAGAACGCTCCCTGCCCACGGCATAACTCATACAAGCAGCCCACAGGACACTAGCAAAACACAAAACTCAGCTGGAGAGACCCTGCTCTAAGGCAACTTTTTCAGAAAGCTGCCTTATCTGGAAAGAGAAGTTCACACAGAGTCCGATTACACGGGTTAATAATTGTCCGGCCCCGAGAGGCAGGTCGGAGGGCAAAGTCACCATTCAAGACAGGACAGTGGGGCTTCCCTGGTGGCGCAGTGGTTGAGAGTCCGCCTGCCGATGCAGGGGACATGGGTTCATGCCCCGGTCCGGGAAGATCCCACATGCCGCGGAGCGGCTGGGCCCGTGAGCCATGGCCACTGAGCCTGCGCGTCCGGAGCCTGTGCTCCGCAACGGGAGAGGCCACAACAGTGAGAGGCCCACGTACCGCAAAAAAACAAACAAAACAAACAAACAAGACAGGACAGTGGAAGTTGAGCCCTGCTGTCTCCAGTACGGTGCTGGGTCTGGAGTCATCCATTTATCAGAGGTTAATGTACTGAGGCTTAGGACTGTTAACGCTGTAACAAGTGCCCCAGCTGGAAGTGAGCTTATCCAATAACCCTTTCCCCAGAGAAGGGAGGGGTCCATCTAATGCCAGGAGTGAAGAGGTGAAGAGAAGCCGGCACTAAACACTGAGCAGGTGCATGATAGGTAGAGCGCCCCCGATGCTGCTCTACGGCTTCCACGTTTGCCTTGACCATGGTTGGAGAAAAGCAGCTGGATTTGATCTGATAGGGAGTAGGGAAGGACAGAAGGGTCTGGAACAACACCGAGCCTTGACAGGCCTGGCACCAGCAACGCAGCCTCACTGTGGGGAGCCTGGTGGAGGACTGCTGGGGCCCTTGGGGGAAGCTGGGTGGCCGTCTTCTTCAAGCGCAGTTTGCCCTCCCATGGACAAGTCACTGTTAGTAGAGCCCTTGAGTGAGTCTTCAAGGGCTCATGTTTAAGTTCTTATTAGGTATGAGGTAGAGACCTACCCGAGGAGAGGTGGAGAGACCAATGGACTGGAGGCCAGGGGACCTGGGTTCCGGTGGTGGCCCTGACCCTATCTGCGTTCATCTGAAGTCACATCACCTCTCTGGGGCTTCATTTCCATGTGATAACGGAGGGTTTTTGGACTGGATGTGCTCTAAGGCTGCTTTTTAGCTTTGATGTTCCAAAAGCATCAATAAAACGATCCCAAACACTTTTTTGTTGTTATGTATTAGGGTTATAAACTGCCGTTTCCCCAAAGTTGTAAGCAGTTTAATCTTATAATGGGTCAGGCCTCTGGGGCACTGGGCAGAGTTGCAGGCTAGATTCCTGAAAAAAAGTAGATACATGTCCATCACTGGATGTTCAGATCACAATGCAGGAGAAGACGCCTGCACGGGAGTCCTACACCCTCCACATCCTATAGCCCAGCAGCCTTGGAACACGGCTTTCCATGCTTTCTGGAACACGGTAGGTACCTTTACACTTCCATGCCTCCACATGCCTTGGGCTCCCTGGGACACACACTCTGAGGTAGGCTTATGTGCAGAAGGGTTTTGTGGG